>NC_143012.1:202071746-202191746 GCF_055824585.1 Amblyomma mixtum | reverse complement strand
TCGCTGGAGGGGGTACTACTAGAGATATCCTTACTTTCAGGATATTTTAAACCATGGGAATGCATTACGTGCCACACGGTGGGGCTCAGTAGCAAAACCCTCGCCTGAGATTTTGTTTAAGGCTGCACGTGCAAAGTTCATGGAACAACAAGTCGTCCTTAATACACGGACTAAAGTTTCCTTCTGTGTTCTAAGAGACTTTCAACGCGACACGACTGCAAAGCTAGTGTCTCCATTTGCTGATACCTAGGTCACTCGCAATTTTTAGAGGACGCTCGGAAAGCATGTAACCCGTGTTTGCCTACGTGATGCATGCCTGTGCCGTGTGTAAACGTGGGCCTGCGATCCAGTAGTGAGGTGGGATATCCGATCGCTGTGCGATCTGAAATTTGGCATTGACTCGAGGCCGGAGCAAAGAGGCGCTAACTGCTCCGCCGCGCCGCCCTTATGGGCAGGAAATGGCTCGAACACGCTTCTGCAGCTATGGGATAAAAGTGGAGAAGGGTCTCCTTAAAGTTGGCTGGTGGGCCTCAAATAAAATGGCACATACCCACAACGGGGGAGCTGCCAGGACACAGGCGGTGAACTGCTTAAAGGAAGACGCGGCAAATACAACAGCCATTTTTGTCGTAATTTTCGATTTCTTTTCTTCCCTCACGGGTCTTTATTTATCTCGGGAAGAAAAATACAGGGAAATACTCCGAAAAAAATTTTGACATTTTTTTACCTGTGGTCGTAGAAAATATTTTAAGCTGTCATGACATCATTTTTCAGATTCAGTTGTTTATAGCCTGTGGTTCACCATACATCTCGGAACAGCTGGGCAAAATATGAGGTCATATTGCGCAGCGAGTATTTTGTAGCTGAAGTTTTAAATGCTCTCGTGAAACGTGCCGCAGTAAGGCAACACTAGCGCGCTCGCGATTCGCGACGGCATAAACAGATGGTCATGTGCTTGTCCGTGACTCAACGACCTAACGTGTGTAGTGGGCTTAGGGGAGTGGGTAGTTCGTTGCTGAGGCTAGGGGTGCGCAGGTGTGAAGGGGTATTAAAAGCCTTTGTTGCCCTCGTCAGGGGGATAAAAGCAACAAAGACCCGTGTCCTTCCATTTTTCTCTAGCTTTTTCCCGGCCTCGTCGAGTTCCCCACAATGTGTCAAAGCCATAGCCCAGCAGGCGCGCGCTCGGCTCCGCACTTACCGTGCCTGCGGCATTTTTTCAGCAGACGACGACGCAGTCAGGTTATGAAGTCACTTAGGGTGCTTCAATGGGGCCGTCGCTGCCAGGCGCAAGGGGTTAGAGCCAAGGACTTCACGTTCCAATATTTAGCTCAAGTGTGAGCGTAGGCCCTACTTCTCTTTTATGTATGCATAATAACGTAGTGGCTGGTAGCTGCAACCTAAAACCACGAATTGTAGCTATGGCTTTTCGCAGTCACAATACTCTGGCTTCACAGAACAGAGCACCACCGCCTTCTTATGACAGTGAAAATAAGTGTTCGGAGCATTCAATGACCCCAGTGCCGATTTTCTCAAAGCGAACGAAAACGGGGCTATCGAAAAGAGCAAATGTAGCAGCGCAATCCGCCAATTCTGTGACTTGATAGCCACACAGCGCCTCTATTAGCTAAGCCATGTAGACATCGGCGGCACACTTCATATGTGCCTGTCAAACTGCGGAGGGACAAGTGTGTCGTCTGTTGTGGCCTCTAGAAATATACGTCTGCGTCGGTGGCATGTTTGGCGTGTTCAGCATGCGAGATTAGCAAAGACAGTGAGAGTTCATCCGAAATGACCTTTTGCATGACGAGAGCCCTTTTAATGTGCTATCAAATAATTCTCTCATATATCACTGTCTCCAATCAGACATCCTTCTAGCTGAGGTCATGCAAAATCCACTAGCTCTCTACAGGGAATTTATTTGTGGTGCCGATTTATTCAAGCCACGTTATTCTAACTGGCACGGGCTAATACTTTCTTTTTGGTAAGCATGGACATAACATTTGTAGAACATCTGACATTCTACATGAAGTTCATCATTATTTTTTTTTGTTTCCTACCTCATTGCGCTCTCTTCAGTTTAAATCTAGCCTTGTTTATTTTGCCTTCGGTTTTTGACTTCATAGATGAGTGTTATGACGAAATTCCTTCATGCGAGATGTAGGTGAGCTACGAGTCAAAAACTACAGAATTCTTGCCCAATGCGCCTTACTCTAATTAAATTACTCTCAGTTTCTTTCTCGTCCTGTGGGTATAGATACTTATTAACTGGGTGAAGAGTTTTGGTGCGCCGAGATTTTCTGTTAGGGGATAATCACTTGTGAATAAACTAAACATAATCTTGAACAGTCCAGACAAACAAAGGAACATGAAAAATGAAGTCTCTGACAGAATGTCAATTTTTGGTGCAGATTTCGTGCGGAGTTCTTACCTTTTATTGCAGCACTAATTACGTATGCATCCTCTGCTGGTTCTAATTGACTGTCAGGAACGTGGTAATGGAAACGCAGGCACTGAGTTTGCGCCCGTCCCAGGAGGGATGGTGAACTCAGAGCAGCCGTCTTGGGCTTTCCAGTGGTCTCTAACCAGGCGAAGCCACCTGAGATGAACGCGAAATAGCACTGAACGTCATGAAGACTGTGCAAGAAATTAGGCCTATGCAACCATCATCATCATCAGAGTGACTACATCCACTGCGGGACAAAGCCCGCTTCCACATCTCTCCAGTTAACACTGCTCTGTGTTATCTGCGGCCACCTTTTACCAGCAAACTTCTTATTCTCATCCGCCCGCCTTACTCTCCGACGCTGCCGGCTACGCTTGGCCTCTCTTGTATTCTAATCCGTTACTAAATGAACCACCGGTTATATTGCCTTCGATAAAATGCCCTGCCAATGCCCATGTCTTCTTCTTGATTTTGAATAGGTTATGATTACTCAAGTTTGTCCCCTGAACCATTCGCGAACCCTATGTGCATATCGCTGCGTGCATCAACCCAAAACGATACGCATTTACACTCTAAAACAAGACTTTACTCATTATTTTTGTAGCGCTCTCTTGCTAAGGCAGCAAACTGGCATATAAACTTTGTTCAGCTCCTTTGCACAGCAGTGCCAGTGTGTATGGCACCTTGGGACATGGATGCAACACCATTTTTTTCATGCCGTGCCCGAACCAGGGTGCAACAGCTAATAGCAGTAGTTTTAATTTTTGAAAATACCACCTATACCATACAATAAACTCAGCGTAAAAACCTGCATAGAAACACGAGCCACATCCGTCGAAACACGGCGCTACCTTTCTCACAAGCCTGCAATAGTTCTCAGATAAAGGGTGTTTTCAGGAACTCATTCTAAGCTTGCATATATTTCGCTGATTTAGCCTAATTTATGTATGACATGAAGAAACAGCACACGTCAAAGCACTGCAAAAACAAACCAAGCGACACGGCGCGTGAAATAAAAGTAACGTATTTACATTCGGTTGAATTTCGGGCAAACCTCATACAAATCGCATTTACCTCACTTATGTGCGCGATACACGACGAACATCACGTGTAAAAATTACGAAAATATGCGTGCTGTCGTTTCCTTTTTCTTATCCTTTGTGTACCTGTCGCCTAGTTGTTGTCCCATTTGGTTACGCAGGCTTTCTCAAGAGTAAAGTTTCACAGGTTTTCTTCCTTCCTCGCACAAGAGGTGCCCCGCCAGAGACGGTTGGTAGAACTGAAGACTGAAGCTCTTCGCACCAGGGGTGCCCCGTCAGAGACGGTCTCGCGATGAGTTGAGACGCAGGGATAAAGGGAATAACTGATGATTTATACACAAATATTTACAGCATATACAAGTTTAGGCACTCGAGACAAATTAAAGGGCAAAGAGATACACAACAACAAAAAGGTGGAACTGGCTAACACTAGGGGAGGCCCCTATTCGGCATAGCCGAAGATGCGTAGCATCTCACCTTAGCGCAGAACCCCGCTTCCGGCTCCGGGGCCCGGTTTTAAAGCCTTAAAGGCCCGGCCCACATTTGGTAGCATCCAATCATGTTGCACTGCTCACATGATTGGTTTACCGAGAGCATGGCCAGCCCTTCAGCTTCCGCATGGCAAAACGCCCTTTCCACAAACACAAACGCACGGTCGTGCCAGCGCGTGCGTAGTCGAACATTCTCTCCGCCACAAAATAAAATAAAAACAAACACAAATACACATTCGTGCCATCACGTGCGCGAATCGGTACCGCGGGGCGGGGGACACCCGTACTTCCTGGCGCGTTCGCGAGCGGCCGCGTTCCAAGAAAGGAGACGCTTCGCTTTGAGCGTTCCCAGCCGCGTTCCGATGACCCCGCGTACACTAACGATCCCTTACATCAAGATAAAACAATAACCCATAGCGAGCCACGTCAAGTGGTGGAACGTCTAGTCAAATCTACTCAAAAGTAGTTCGTGAAAAAAAATGTTGCGTGAGTGGAAACAATGGCCGATTATTTGACCAATAGAGCTAATCCTTTCAGTGGTCATAAGCACACTGTAGGCACGATCGCCTCCCTCCAAGAGATTTCTGAAACCGGTAAGAGTGATCCATTGACGCAATGGCTGCCGTTGTTTTCAGCGTACTCCCGCAGGCTAATAAAAAAACTCAGGCTAATTTAGCACTAGAAGCGTTTACACTCACACGGTGGCTCAATCTTCGGAACAGCCATAAAGCTGAGGTCTGCGTGCTATGTTATGCTAAAAGGGATAGCCATGTTGAGGAATTGTAATGAATCGCTCGTTATACTTCAGGTGCCTCGTTGGAGAGCAGATCCTGTGACCAGTTTTACAGCGAAAGCTATACATAACAGGCCTTCAATCGCGGTCCTCACGTCGCGCCCTGTTCCCGTCGACTTCGCAGACTTCAATCCTGCAGCCCCGGCAGCTTTCAAATTCATGCTTCCTAAGCAAATTTTTCGGCACAATAGGAAGGCTCTTATGGGCACCCGAAACCCAGAGGGGAGCCAATGGGGACGGAGCGGCTGTTGATCATCATGGCAGCCCACATTGCGCGAAGCCGACAGTATCTGCTGCCGGTGGTGATGGGGGGGGGGGGTATGAAGCTATTCAATACCGAAATACCAAGGTGCATCTATTTCGCTTACGCAACAGAACGAAAAATTTCGAAGTTTTTCAAGGCGAGAGCCGTTACTGGGACCCCACCCAATGTGGCCGTGCACGTGAAGCCCATTGTTGTAGCTTCATTTGTGGTATACAAAGCACGAAGCAGCGCCAAGAGTGAGCAGAAGTAAGAAAGAGCAACAAGAGAACAAAGAAGGAGAAGAGAAATAACAGAAGATGACGGAAATAAAGCCATGAAAGAGAAGAACAGAGCAAGAAGAAAGAAGAGGAAAACGGAGAGACGAGGAGGTTTATAACGGAGAAATTAGAACAGTAGTTAAAGAGAATACAGAAGTCAGAAAGATGAGCGTGAGAAAACGGGAAGAAATGGGACAAGGAAGAACACCGAGGCTGCCGCCGAATTTTTTAACTAAGCCGTACTCTTCTCTACGCCATCTTTTTAAAATCTTTTTTGTGACCAAGCAGACTGGCCACACAGAGATGACACCTTGGGTGTGCTCAAAAGCGTTTTAGCTTCTGTTATATCAGCTGTATGTAACAAATTTTACGTGTACTCTAAAACTAAATCTCTTCGCAAAATACCTGCCCGAAAATTTTGTCAAAAGTGATTATAGAAATAATGCGAAGAAAGCTATGAAGTGCCGGAAGCCCACATGAAGCTCGACACAGTCTCTCACGGAAAAGAAATGAGCGACTTCGGCACCTGTTTAGAAACTTGCTGCTGAAATATTAAGGGGGCGCCTAATTACCGTTATGCGATAACAATGCGTTCGCATTAGGTTATCTCTGTGCTTCGACAGGTAGGTTAAAACTGCTCAAAAGACGAGGACATAGGCAACGAGAAACACACAGAAGAGAACGTGTGCTCTCGGTTGCCCTGTCCTCGCCTTTTGAGTAGTTTTTTTTACCTTTCCGCAGCTATGATCCTACCATCCTACTTTAAGAGCTCCCTGCTAAGAACGCCCTACTTTAAGAGCTAAGGTTGAGCTGTGCAAGCGTTGAGCTGAAAGCATTGATCTGCGCGCTGCGTAAGCCAGATAGTCTCTCTGCACGCTACGAGCATCGACGGGCCTTCCTCAGGTAGTCTTCAGCCCCCGAGTATTCACAAAAAGCCGCAAGCAAATTACTGAGCTGCTCTACCCAACTCTTTCACCCGAGCTTGCTGAGCACATGGCGGGCATGGCGTTATTCAGCTTTGATGAAAGCACCCTCGCATTCGTGTGAGCCAGCACACTTGCTTTCTACTTAAAGTACTCTCGGCTTCCACATCCATCGACTGAATTATCTGTCGGTTCAAGATCTATTCTGATGGTAATTGCATCCTCGTGGCTGTGATATCAGACAACGACCCTCAGTTAGCTCGCTCAGCTTTCGATAAGTTCGCCAATCCATACGGTTTGTCCGCCGGACATAGATGTAAGCAGTCACTTACATTCACACGCTAACGTCAAAGCAGAGCGAGCACTGCGAGCAATAAACGCCTGTTAGACGCGGCCGAAGATTCCTACCTTCTTTTCTTACCCAAAAGGCGTTTAGGACTCTTACGCTGAAGACTCTCATGTGGGGAAAGACTTCTTTTGACATGACTTAATATTGCCGGACAGCGAAAACTCGCCAATCCAAAGAAATGCATCGGTTCAACGACAACATTCCCCATAGTAGAAGACAGCTGGTTCCCCTGAGCAGTGCACCAAAATGCCCAAAATCCTATCCGCCTACTTTTTTCAGCTACGAAAACAGCCACTGGCTGTTCCCTCCTGCACATAAAGCCAGGAATGGTCCCGCGTTAAAACGGAAGAATGAGCCTCAGTTGGGGTCGTTTAACAGTGGAAAACAGCGCTGGTTATTCAAATTCAAATTCAAATTTAGTTTATTTCCGTTCAAAACAACGGAGGGGGCTCGAAAGCTCGGCTCCGACTAAACTTACGACAAACGCCATGCCTCAAGTGGCATGGTTTCCCACTATGATGTACACTTTGTTTTTGACAGTAATGATTCACCCGATGCACCCCACGGCACTTAAGGAGAGGCTTCAAGACTTCCATTCGCAACCTTCATTCCGGATGCAAGATGTTTGTGGCTCCCGTAGAGCGATGTATGGTGTCGTGCAGGGGTACAGCGATACGCTAAGCAGTGCCTTCGCGAGAGAGGTAAAAGGCAAAGAACGCGCTCGCCTAGATTTCACAGCAATAGCAACTTTTTGAGCCGGCCTACGAAGATTCGTTGGTCTCCCGCTCACTCCGAATTTAGAATAAGAGCTGCGGGCGTTCAATATTACCTACGAGCATGATGCCGCAACACTTCAATACCGTCAGCGTCATAATCATATTTAGGTTTAGGACTCAGTGAACGCCCTTCGTGGCCAATTATACATAATGGACAAACGTGCTCTAGACGATTTAAATCGTCTTCGCAAACACAGTCTCTTACCTATGATTGTGTTGGTCGAGTAGTCAGGAAACAAAAACTTGTCATTCTTGCCATGGACCTTCCATTTAACACTGCCGTTGCCTAAGTCATACCCGCAGAGGTCGTCCCAGTCAAACTTACAAGAACCATCTATTGGAGCTGGAAGAACCCAAAAACATTTGAGCGGAGTTTCAGTGACTGAAAGATGGGTTGTCTTAGTTCCACCTGAGTGAAAAATGTGTAGATCATATCTTTTCAGGCAATCCCGCTATATTAAGATTTCTTCAAGACGTTTTACCTTTCCCCACGGTTGGTAATGTCACAAATCTCAAACGCGGGCCACAGCCGACGCATTGTTGCTATAATTTGAGCAAAAATTAAGCGCAAGTGGACTACCCTACACCACCTGCTTGTTAATTTTTGCTATCACTTCAGCAAAAATTAACAGCAAGTGCTGTATCGTTTTCACGTCTCGCACACAGAAAGTTTGCAAGCCACGTGAGAGTATGAAGCAATTTAAAAACGATGACTCTTCGGTATTTCGTAGCCTCGTGACCGTCTCTCGCTAAATATAACGTCTCACTTCCTTGACGGCCATCCAAACTGTGCCTCGTCGCTTCACTCAGATCCACCATAATGTTTGTTCTGCTTGGTCGTAATTTCATCCTGCTCATCCAGCCATTCTCCTCTTCACTTATGAGATTCGCGGAAGAGCATTTTATTTAAAAAATATGTTTCGTGATTATAGTTATGCAAGCTGCAATTAACAAGCAACTATTCTTGTATATTTGGTGGTTATCACCGCAGTGGACGAGGAAAAAAATTTTTTTTTTCCTTGGCGGTACAGGCCGAGGATTTGCTAGCAGTACCCAAGAACGTCATTTTTAACGCACAGTGGAAGGCGGAATTACAAAGCATTGGCAGCTAGTCTGCCTTTTGTGGCCTGTTAAGCTTTCTGACAAGGCAAACGCATGCGCTTAGATAGAAATTAAAATGAAACAGTCCTGACCGTTCGAGTGGTAATTGGTACGCAAAATGACACTAAGCTAGTGGTAGGCGAAAACATATCATGTGACTTTTAAAATCTAATTTCTAGGCTCTCCTCATGAGACCTTGATTCTACTGCTGTCTGCACCGCTTATGTTTAAAGTTTATCTTATATCAGCGAGTATTCGAGCACGAGTAAATTTGTTTCACAGTACAGACCGACAAATCAGACAAAAAGAGCACATTTAATTGATACTGCTCAACGTCACATCAAAGAAAAGTGTTCTACCTAATTTTCTCTTTGGTGCGATTCTGACAAACAAAAGAGAAATGCAAATTAAGAAAAAGTTGAGGGAATCCTTGCCGAACAGAGCTGTACCAGTCTTGAAAACACTGAAGGAAATTTAAGAAAAGAAAACAAAATCTCAAACTGTAATATACAACCAAAATCCAAATATAAATGAAAAGAGCCTTGGTGTGTGTGGACTGCAACGACAGAGCGTTCGCCGATGGAGGCGCATAGGATGTGGACTGATGCCGAATAAAGATGGACGCCAGGCGGAAAGTGTCATTGCAAATGAAACAAAAAAAGGTAAAAAAGTGCCGGACCTATCATGGAAAACGACATGGACGGATAAAATTGTCAAAATATAATTTCCTATAAACAAAAACAAAAACAAAAACAAATTTTATCAGTGTTTGCATTAAGGCCAGTTGGGTCAAGATTAATGTGGATTGCATCTTAGGGCGACACAAAGCACATAGCACATACAGGTAGACGGATTAAGTGGAATAGAAAACCAACTGCTGAGAGCGTATACGGCAAAATACCCACAGGTCGATCACGTATCTCATGCGACAATTCTGCGAAAGCATTTTCTTTTGCAGTGCAAGTATATTTTGATGCTTTTACACGAAGCCGAGTCTTCATACATGCTCCATAATTTTCTGCCGCTTAAAGGAGCGGCAGTGGGCAGGCGGGCAGCCATAGCTGGGGGTTGGGGTGGATTTATGGCTGGTGGGTAGTGGGAGGTGCTTCTGTAGGGAAGATTGCTTTGCCACTTTGAATTTGAATTTGCGGTCGCTTTTTGACGCGATAGTGTTAAGGAGCTCGTGTCACAGACACACCGGCGTCGCCGTTGGCGTCGTCAGCGTCGCTGACCGTGATCAAAAAATCCTCGAAAAATCCCAGCAGAAACTACCTAGGAGCAAGATGGATCACGTGTGTGACGTGAAATTGCGGCGTGATCACAACCTGCCCAGCGAATTTTGAGCAAACTGCGTACCGTTGTAGGCGCCAGTGAAATAGTGATTAGTCATCGGGAACAGCAACCCGAGCCACACAAGTCCCGCCAGTGGTAGCGCCTGCCATCACTGGGCAGTGGCGCATTGCTTAACCGCTGCACCACTGCGCCAGGAGAGGTGTGAGGGCTCCCACAGATCTATGAATGTGTAGTATAGAGTGCCCAATTCTGCATATATGGTAATTAACCCATTACGCTATCGCGTCATAGCGTTAAGGCGGAGCTTAAGTGTCACTTCCAACTGGTTGTTCCGCTGCTTTCTAGTTTGTAGTGGGAGAAGGCTTTGTGCAGTGTAGGGGTAGGCTGGTTGGTTGCTAATGGCGCTCCTGGAGGATGAAGGTAGGTGTGATGGTGTAGGGAGGCGGCTTATGTGGCAGTAGGTAGGTGGGCATCTGTCTATCCATGGTGGCGTGTTTGTAGAGGCGGCTGGTGGATGGCGCTTCTGAAGAGTGGAGGCTTCACTCTCCTATGCTGAAGACCGACGAAGAAGCAGACGGGGGCATTTTCATAGTATGAAACTGGTACCACTTTCACAGTAAAGCAAAATAGAAAAGATGTGATGAATACTGCATGTGAAGACAAATGCTACTGTGTGCAGAAAGCAAAAAAGAGAAAGTCCAAATAGATAGCCGTAAGGCATAGGGATGCAGGGAAAAGTTGGCGCAACGCCCTTCCACCTTTTTCTCTGAGTCCTCCAGTATACTACCAACAGCCTCACAGATTGGTCAAAAAAGGCAAAACAGTAAAGACGAAAAAGGCACAAAAACAGAAAAAGCTGTACGCCACCTGGCTGAATGTCGGTACGACGACAATCGGACAATTGTCCTCAAACTTGCAACCATCTGGTTATTCAGCACGCGGGCTAACGAATAATTAAAGATGTTTTTGGGGGGGGTTAACCTCCCAAAGCAACTCAGGCTATAACGGACGCCGTAGTGAAGGGCTCCGGAAATTTCGACCACCTGGAATTCTTTAACGTGCACTGACTGAGATTGCACAGTACACGGACCACTAGAATTTCGCCTCCATCGAAATTTGACCGCCGCAGCCAAGATCAAACCCACGTTTTTCGAGTCAGCAGCCGAGCGCGTTAACCACTCAGCCATCGCTGTGGTCGAATTATAAGAGTTGCAAAGCAATTGCACCATAATACGCAGACAGGATGCAAAGAACATGCGCCTATTAAAATGTGACGTTAAATAAAAGTTGCCAGATAATGCGACAGTCAGAGGAATGTCTTTAATTGCCAGGTTTGAGCACAAAACTATTGAAATGAAATCGAAAACGACAATGGTCTTTTTGTATAATGAGCGATGGGTTTCTGAGCAGGAAAGGAAAATGAATCCGGGTGACAACCGGAACCCAGCAGTACAGCTCTGGGCCACTGTGAGATAAATGCCAATGTGCATACATTTGTCTACGTACTGCAGCTGCCAAGGCGGACCAAGCACAAAGGCGAGAAAACGGAAAAGAGCGTCAAACCCCGTTACGTGCAGATGAGGCCATTCATCATTGAGAACAAACTGGTCACGCGGGACATAATAGGGTGAAACCAAATTCAGCACCGTGATATTTTGAAAATGGAGTTGGATTTTGACGATGTTGAAGATGGCGTCTGAACACAAGAAACAAGAGCAAGGAAAAACAGTCGTAACAGGGAACAAGACGATGCGACGGACAAAGTTGCTGAACCTACGGGAGTTCTCGTGTCAAGTACAAATAGTAAGTACGATACTTGCGCGTTGCAGGACTTAGAGATAATTTAGCAACATTTATTTGTACCCTGATACACAACGACCGTAAGCACCGCTCGTGCGCACAAGATGCTGCATGTACTCCCTGTAAAAATGTGCCAGACTTGCTCAGCGGATAAAACCACCCGGCCGCTACAGTACCCAGCCGCCCATGCGAACATCTTGCAGCAAAAGAACGATGGACAGACCCTTTTGCGAAATCTGGACATCAGCAGATGGAAATAACATTTACCCAATGTAGCAGGTTTGTTTAGGAAGAAAAGGCGAAATTGAGGTTCAGAATGGCTAATTGTAGTTAAAGTGATTTCGCAGCCGCCACAACCTGCAATTGAAGCGTCCGAATAGTTAACATGCGCCAGTGAGAGCTAACGCAGAATGCGCTGGACGGATAAAAGTTCATGGGCACAGGACTGAGGAGTCTAACGCCATCACACAGAAGAGGCATACGCGATGGCCGTAAGAAACATTGACGTTAAAGCAAATGGCGGAGAGCAGAAGGTGAAAGAACAGAATGAATGGGGAGAAAACCTGTAAGCTCTATAGTCAGTAACTCCATTTTTCACCGACATCTTTTTCCTAGGACGTGCCCGTTACTTGAAATCTATTTCCGTGCTGTTATGATTGTCAAGGCTTTCTTTCGTAAAGTGCAGAAAGATCAAGGGGTCGGTTAGCATTTCACCGGCGAATAAATGCGCTTACCTGGAGGACATTCTTCCTTTTCTACTGACAAGTCATCGACCGCTAGCACCGCACTTTGGAAGGACCCAAGCACTTGGTAGCGTATTTGTATCTGCGGGTATTGCGAAACAGTTGCACCAAAAAATCAATTTACTCTTCAGAGCCACTTCACGCGACAGGATAGCAGTGGCCACGCAGTTCCAATCCTTTTTCTAGGTGCTCTTGAGTACTTCGTGCATTTCACGCTCACAGGGCGGAAGGTTAATGCTTCACTTATTCAATGAAGTATTGTTTGTAAAAAAAAAAGTGTCCATTTCATCTGTAACTATGCCCAGAATGTGTGAAATAGTGTAGCCAAAAGAAATCATGACTGCCCCCGCTTGTCATGCTGTGTGTCCAGCCGTTGTGTACCTATTCCTTAGGATTTTCTAAGATGAATCTATCGGTAACATTTCAGTTTAAGCGAAAACTTCAGTGTGGCCACAGTCGCACTCGTTTCTGTCTGCTTGTCGCTACCCTTGGCAATTCGATAATAATGATCATCATCATCAGTATTGACTACACCCACTGCATGGCAAAGGCCTCTCCCATGCCTCTCCAACTAACCCTGTCCTTTGCCAGTTGCGGCCACTGTATCCCCGCAAACTTCTTAATCTCATCCGCCCACCTAACTTTCTGCCGTCCCCTGCTACGTCCCCTGCTGCCGTCCCCTGCTCGATAATGATGAAATCGGTCAAATAAATTGCAACTGGCAAAGCAAACGCAACCATCAAGTATCTTATATTGTACCCACCTCGATGCTGACAGAGCGTTTCTCCGAGTAGCGAACACGCTGCCATCGGCCTCCCATCTCCCTTCTGCTCACGTAGAATGTTCGGTTTGTTCCGTCGTGGTGCACCACCAAAAAAGAGGCCTCGGCTCGAACCGCGCTGGATTCATGGTACCAGGCAGTGAAGCAAAAGGGTCCGTTGACTTCTCGCGAAAGCACGGCGGTCCTAAATCGCTCAGGTGTGGTGTGGGTAATCGCATAGGCGCACTTCCCATACTCTGTGACAGAAACGAACAGTACAGACCATTGCTTTGTTGTCAAATCTAACACTTATGTTTACTGTGCTTATATTTTTTTTCGTAACGTGACTGGTGCAAAGTGTGTTGACAGATGTAGCCACGCAGGCGTAACTACAATTCACGTTAATCTCATAATTTAGCGTAATGTGGAAGACTCTTTGCGTAAAATACAACTGGAGGGTACCGGAAGACTTACAAGGTCATGCACTTACAGGTCCATTAAAGAGGATTCCGAGCTCGTCTTTCAATGCGGGAACAAGTTTCTTTTCATTTCTTTCAATGGTCAAGCAAGTGCGTCCCGATGCCAGTACCTTGTTACTTGCTTATACTCTTGTTTGCAATTTGTCCTTCGAAACTGTACAAGTGTCCTTGTACAGAACTAACATGTATAAGGTTCTTCCTCTGGGAGCCATGAATGAGTGCGGGTTAGGTGTGATGTCGGCAGTAGGGATTTGCTTTATAACAAGAATTCATTGCACTTCCTTCAGTTTGCAGCCGTTTACCTACGCCCAGCGTAGGCTACTTGTGATTAAGAAAATCTAAGGCAGTAGCTTGATGGCCTTAATTTTTTCAAGGAGGCTGTGCTTGCAAATCAGAAAGACTGCGTTAACACATTTTGGCGTGCTAGTTTGTTAAGCATCTTGAATAAACAGCGCGAACGAAGACAAGCACAAAAGACAAGGAAACGGATGACACAGCGCTGACTAACAACTGAGACTTTATTGCTGATCACACAAGTATAAATACATAGATATCGGCAGAGTGTAAAGATATATATGTAGTGCAAAAAAACCATGAATGTGACAACAGCAACAGAAGCACGCTTTTTTTGCACTATGTATATCTTTCCACTCTGCCGACATCTATGTATTTATACTTGTATGATCAGCAATAAAGCCTCAGTTGTTAGCGCTGTGTCGCCCGTTTCCTTTTCTTTTATGCTTGTCTTCGTTCGCGCTGTTTATTCAAGACATAAACACTGGTATTACTTACTGTACTTGATAGCCAGAAGCAGCACAGAAGATCTTAATTATTGCCCTAAATCGAATTTTTCACTTTTATTGCGTGCTGTCCAAACCTCTACGTTAGTCCTATTCATGTTTTCACACACACCTGAATCTAGAGTGTGGTCTCTTACAGGCCCTTGTGTCATATCAGTCACCTTCCTCACAATAAAGCAGCCGCCTTGTGTGCAGTTGGTCGACACCCAGTCATCGCAAAGGCCGTTCTCGAACGTGCACTTGTCTGAAAAAAAAAAACGTGCAAACAAAATTTCAATAAACAAGTGATATATGCAAAGCTTGCATATCTTACCCTAGTATCAATAATTGTAATAGGCTGTTACGTCTACCATTGTGTATTCAGTTTCCTTAGTTTTCTAACGAATGCGTTCTACACGGAATTTCTCTCGGGATATGTTGTTTTCTAAATGATACATATATGAACCCTATGTTCTTGGTGCGTATTTAGTGCAACGGGGGTTACCTCAAGCTACCATTAGTTGCTTTTTTCCAAGTGTCTGCTCTGTTTCGTACTGAGCTGTAGTGTCTGAAAGATAAATTAACTTTCCGTTTGCATCTACTATGGTCGACGTTTGGGTTACTTTGTTTCCGCTTCCACTAAAAATAGTTAACGAACTGTACAACGGCCTTTATCTCCTCTTAGACGTTCTTCTTGGCTGAATAAGAATTCTGAGAACAGCTCGTGTGTCAATATCGAAAATATCAAAAGTGTCCCACAGGAGCACGAAAACTACAGACATAAGTTGAAACCATTGGCAGAAAGGATCCTATTTTAAAATATATAAAACCCAATTTGTTATTTCTTTTAAAAGTACAGCCTACTTCGAGAGTTTCGTTTCCTCGCATTATATGATGATCGTGGAAGACATCGTAACAATAATATTCATCGTTTAGATTTTCAAAGACACATATTCTGGGCCTTGTCAGACCCCAGTGTTCGTGGAGCCCTAACACTGAAAAAAAGAACGCTGAAATGAACAAAACCGAGAAAATGTAATTACAGAGGGTTAGTTATTTGGCGAACGGAAAATAATAAGCGAAATCATGTATGAGTTTCACAGGGAATATGTTTTATGGAGACGTTCCTTTTTTGGATCGTTAGCCTTTGTCAGTAGCAAACTTCACACACAGGCGATACAACTATCCTAGAGTTCCGCACTACGCCGGCTGATGTAAAGAAAGTCCCATTATGTTGATCAAATGTGTGGGCACAGACCCTGCGGATGTTATCGTGCAACACGTATATTAGGCAGGCTAGGTATATTATGCCCACCGCATGTCTTAGGACTCTCACCCGCCACTTGCGTGCTGTGTATGAGAGGTATTCGGAAGGGTCTGGGACGTTTCACGACCACCCGCCCAACCAGGTGACGGCAAACATCGCACGAAGCAAAAGGCGGGGCGTGTGCAGGGTGGGGTCACGAAAGCCAACCCCACTCCTCTCCTACCTAGCGCGCTCGCCACCTGTAGACGATGAAGGCAGCGCGAGGAACGTGGAGAGAGTGTTCACGTTATCAAAGAACGGATCCATGCATGGGTCGTGTGTATAGCTCTCCTCTAAAAGCCATTGCTCTAAAAGTCCTTTCCTGCTTCCCAAGGCTTCTGAAGCGATGAATGTGATAGAACTCTCAAGGTGGAAGTAAACGTTATTTAAACTTAGTGAATTTCACTGCATCTTCACGTCTATAAATGGCGAAGATATTGTAGGCTGTTATAAGGTTGTCTTAAAACGTTAGCTCTTCCCAGAGCCCGAAAGCTGTTTCAGACAACATTAAGGCTCTGTATATGAGAAACGACAATGTTACGAAAATAGAAAAAGGCGAAAACCGCAAAACCGCGCTTAGTTTTTGTAGATACGGCTACAATTTTTATGGCTCACTTAGACAGCATAAGTTAGTTGTCAATAAAAATTTTTGTCTTTTTCTAGTTACATCATAGTGCAGAGCTAGAAAAATTAAGGTCATTTAACGAATGCCTTGACTAAAATTATTATCTAAAAGAGAATCTTCTTACTGATTACATCCAACTCTTGAGGACAGTTTGTTTTCTATTTGAGGATGCAAAGTGCTTTAGATGATGCGCGCGTAAAAAAGAACAAAGAGCTCGGCGTTGTTCTTTTTTGGTCCATCATCACGAGCACTGTTTCCTTCATCAAGAATCTCATTTCTGGTGTAGCCCAGATGTTGGGGATGGGGTCATGGGTTCGACTCCATCCTAAATGGCCTGCATGTAGATGAAGGAAAATAACAACAGCTTCCATATATTTATTTAGTTAATGATTTCAAGATGCCGCGACATATGATTGCCCCAGAAGGGGCGTCATTGAACATTAATATAACTGTTTATTTGGGATGTGAGGAATAAAAATAAAGTACATGTCATAATGAACAACAAACATCAATGCAAAGCATGAAAGAGCGCAACACATTGTCATTAGAAAATTTAAAACAACGAATCAGAGATGAAATTCTTATTAGAGGTAGATTTAGGGGAAAACATGCCATTGGACGGATTTTTATGCACGAAGATTGGATGTACCTTGTGTTTCTTAGTGTATATATTAGTCGCAGAGTTGAAATCGTAGAGGGAAACCAAATTCTGTTTACCTTCGATTGTACTCAAAGAAGTGGATTTCATTTTCAGCCCATATCTTTTTCTGCCGCCGCGGTGGCTCAGTGATTATGGCGCTCGGCTGCTGACCAGAAAGATGCGGTTCGAATCCGGCCACGGCAGTCGAATTTTGACGGAGCCGAAATCCTAGAGGCCCGTGTACAGTGCGATGTCGGTGAACCACCTTACAGAACATCGGGTGGTCGAAATTTCCGGAACCCTTCACTACGGCGTCCCTCATAGCCGGAGTTGCTTTCGGACGTTAGACCCCAATAAATCAGCCAAACAACCAAAATCGTTTTGAGAGTATGAATTCTACCCTGTGTGTGGAAAATAAACCTGTATCTGTTTCTTCGAATAAGGTTACGAGAATTTGTCCTTCTTTTGTGCGGATCCTAAATAGCAGAAGCGTACTAGTGCGTAATCCGAACAAAAGTGTTGTATTGCAAAAAAGGTTAATATCGCAAGAAGAGTAAAATGAGCTTTTGCTTTAAAAAACTAAATATTGCGAAAGGTGAGAAGGACATTTCTGTGGCGTGTACGGTATACGCGTCGACTAACTGAGAGCGTGGAACTGAAATAGTTGTAGCTGAACACTCCCTGAATATGTGCGCCTTGTAGGGAGCAATTTAATGGACTAATATGTGTTTTACTCGTCATTTCGAGAAAGGGACTCTCTGCATGTTTTTACTCACACTTCACTCTACACCATTGGTCAGTTACCGCCACAGAGATTGTGATGGACGTTAAAGAGCACCGTGTGGCGGTGATTACAAAGTTGCAAGATATGAGAGGAAACATACAACACACGCGAGTGGCAGCAACCGCGTCCACCGACGCGGCCACACGGGCTGTAACAAATGCTCCTGCCCTCTTATCCGCCTTTTTTCTCTCAGTGCTTGTCCACATGATGCTTTAAATAAATGGCTGGGTGTTCAGCATAGTTAACTACGAAATACTGTTCGAAAGCGCGGTTTTCTGCAGGTGGACACCACCGCCACGTGCCTAAAGCGCGATTGAGGGGTCCACTGTCTTACAGAGCCAGTTATGCGCTTTTCATTTCCTGCAAATACTTCCGCTGGTTTTGAGAAAAGCGACGGCGTATAACTGCCTCAACTTGTATGTAGACGCCACCACCTACTCTTAGCGCTATTGAGGTGTCCACTTACGCACTGAGCCAGTCACACTTGCTACTAAAAGGCTGCACCCAGACATGCACCGCCGAAACCCGGAAAGTGCGGCTAGAAGTGGTTGCGCACTAAAATTGTTCATTGCATTTCAAACGTCCCACGTGTTGCGGTCGACAGTCTTCGTTTCGAATAAAGTTAACGCACTTTTGGCACATGCGGACTAAACCTTCACCAAATAATTTTTCTGAAACCCGTGATTGTATGAACACCTTAAAAGCTGGCGAGAGTGCGAAAGAAGAGATTGGCGGAAAATTTCATGAAATAGGCATCTGATGCATCCGTATGGTTTTCTATTTATTATCTAATTTTATTTCCTACGTATGTTTATTTTGTGTTTGTTGCTTATTTCCTTCCTTTTTTCTCTATTGAAACTCTTCACGATGCATTCCAATATCTCCTCAAGAGTTCCCATTTTTAGACCTTTCACATAGACGCCCATTATTACTCTATTATATTCTTCGGCGTTTGCCGCCATTAGTAAGGCGTCCTGTTACTAAAGGAAGATAAATGTAGCCCTCAGCACAGGAATATATTAGCAGAAAAAAGGTACAAAGGCGCGGAAACACCCCTTTTACCATCTAGTTGTCGAACTAAAACTTACTTTATGGCCGAGAATGGCAAGCAGGCCCCCTTTTTGGCGGCTCGTCTTCCAGTCAGCAATGAAACTTTTCTTCTAGTGTTCAAAACTTTTGTGAGTACTCTACAGATTGCCCAACCTAAATTACCTTATTGCAGAGATAAGATATCGTAGCAGAATGTCCGCACTGGAGGAACCTTTAATCAACAAAAAAAATTTGAATGATAAAATGACTCGCCTGCGGATGTCGCCGATGTTCTTGACAATATTAGTACGAAAAAGGCAGTTAGTCTAACTTTACGCTGTGGTGCTTTCATCTTGGGCCAAGAAATGCTCCTGCACTGATTGTTAACGGAGTTATGCACAAGGTAGCTACACTCCAGTACAACTCCTCCTGCATCCCAGCCTTGTATCAGAATGCAAAAAGAGGAAACTGCGAGATGGCTCTTCTCAAGAGCGGGGTGTTTGTAATGCCATGCATTTTATCACTCAAGTGACTTTGCTCTCTAGAGAGGTAAGGTAAATAGGCAATGCTATCGAAGACCATGCATTAATGCGTTTTTTCTCGAAAATACCAGCGAAAAAATGAAGCTGGAGATAGCTGGCATCAGCAAGGTAATGCTCAAAGACATTTCGAGGGCCTCTTTTCTATCTTCAAGATCGATAACATTAAGTGGGAGGAGTAATGGAAAGTTCATACCCTAGATGCTCTCTGCACACGTCTCGAATGTGACATTTGTACCTCACCGGACCAAAAACTCTTGAGCATCGCACTGCAATCTGTTACAGTCCTTCGCAGGGCCACATTCATGCCTCTAACGAGTGTGTACAGCGTTTGGCCTTCAGATGCAAGCAATTTCTTCAGGTGGAATTCAGAGAGAGCCGCTGTATCACGTAGTTCATTGTAGGGAGCTCTGTTTTATACCTCCGTAGGGCGTTCTTTCTACAGTTGCAAACTTACCAAAACCAAAACCCTGAAGCAGTAGCTCGGGGTTATTTTCGGTGAGCTATCAGGAATGAAATCACATGTCAGATGGCTGCGTGCAGTCACCCAGGAAAAATAGTTCAATGACAGGCCTCAACTGGAGAGGGCTAGTTGACAACACACAACGCCAAGTAGTACATTCTCATGGCAGCTTAATAATTAAGGCCTGGCATTTGGGTAAGTTTTGACCCTAATTCTAGTGAGTTGTGTTGCGCCTAAATAATGCACACTGGCAGACTGATAGAAAGCGATAGGAAAGCTTTTGCAATTCATACGTCATCAGTAACAAGCTACTTCCGTCTGCCATTCTATAAAAAAAAAAAACAGTTCTTTCGATCGCATGATCACAAAGCGCTCGAGCAAGCTGTTTCGAAAGTGCTAGGCGCAAAATGCGAGATCGTGGTTGTCCAATCAAAATGGTCTTATCTTTCGCACGTTTGTGGAATTATGCTTCTGTAATTATTGGCAGTGGTTCGCTTTCGAAAGCTTGGACATTCAGAGGTTTATCGCCCACGCACGCACACATCAAGACCACTGAGTGCTCACAAAGCGTGGTTGTAGCAACTGCTGCGACTCAGGAAATTACCTCCCCGAATAGTTGAAATGAAGTTAACCTAGCTATGACAGCATGAACCGTTGTATAGAGACCCCCGGGACTTTTTCGTAACCTATTTGCGCAGCATTTGGCACCGTGACCGCTATGATGACAGTTGTGTGTCCGTTTGGTGCATCCAACAAAGGACGCTTCGGACATCAATACGCACATGCATACGCATACGTACACACCACGGCTTTTGCGCCAAAAAAGTACAATACACCAAACGCAGTAAAAGAGAAAATTGAATCCGAAGATGCAGGACGGGAACCACCTAAATACCGTAACACAGAAAGGACGGTGTCTAGCGGAGAGCACCGCGCCGCCACCACAGAGGTACATCGGAAGATGAAGGCCGCTCAGGATGGAAACCGGGGCCAGCGACAAAGCGCAGGTGGCGAGCCTCCCACTACCGTCTCAGACGAGATTCCTGCTAGGAAGGTCGTGCAGCAAGCGAATCTCGTTATTTTTTAACTAAGGTAAACCTGCTTCAGCCAATAATTTATTTTTGCGCGTGAGAACGTTTAAACGACCATTCTGTAAGCAGAACTGAGCATAAAACCATAAGCCAAACCTAAACTATCGTAAGGGGGCAAACTGGTTCTGAAGATAATCTAAGATGGTTCATATAAAAGATGCCAAAAATATTGCATTTCCTTTTTGAGCGAAAACCTCAAAAGTCTCAACAGTGACTGCACAGTGGCGGAACACTACAAAAGCAGAAAGCACTAGTGCTTGAAAAGGTCATGCTAAAACTATGAAAACCTGGCAAAGGGTTTTCTATTGTACGTGATATCTATTGAGGGTGTAACCCCCAGAGCCAAGAAAACACTGCACTTCTTCAACGGAAAATAGCGTTTAGAAAATCACGTTTTAGAATAAATCGCTTTTACATAGCAATTTATGATGTGACTGGCTCTGTCCAGCCATTAGGCTCCCGGACTTATTTGGCGTCATATCTAGGCCTACATTAAGATGTAGTAGAATGTGCTTGAGGGCTAGTTGGTTTATCTGATTGGAAGGTAAGACTTCGCGAATTAGACGGTACAACAGACGAAAAAGAAAACGACACCACGTGCCCTGACATGAGATTTGCAAGTAATCACAGCGATGATGTTCACACACAAAATTGCAGGAAATTGCAGCATCTTGCCTCAATTTCGTTCTCGTTTCTAGGCGTATATATCCGGCCAATCGTGTGTTTGCACCCCTGGTGTCGTTTTCTCTTTTATGTATCCTATCCGGCTGAATTCTTGCAGTCCAACCTTTTTTCTTTTTAACCAACTGCCCTCAAGAACATGTTACTACAACATGTTTTTTATACCCTGGGCTCTGCTTTGTGAGCGGAAACTAAGCATGATCCTGCAATTACGCACGTGCCCCTCATCGCTATGACAACTTGCTAGTCGCCTGTCTGCGTCCGTGATGTCCTTTTCGTTTCTATGTCTTCTGGCCTGTCGAACTCACCTAGATTTACCACTTGTTCTTTTTTGAAGTAATTTCTGACCAGAACTTAGCGCCTTGAGGGCAGAGTGCCTTTGGTGACTCGTGAATTTCCCTTTTTTTTTACAGCATGTGCAGTAAAAGTGCAGCCAAGTGCACACATCTCCCTGCAACGGCATCCGCCTGAGCACGAAGCGAGGTTCGGTTCAAAACTCTGCCAGTCAACAGGAACTGTAATCCAGAAAGACGCATGAGCAGATCATTTGAATGCAAAGGCCGCGAAAGCCATAGCCTTAGTGCCCCAGACAGCATGGCTGCTTTTGTACACACGTTCGCATGGGTCAGAAGTTAAAAAAAACTCCTATTCACTTAATCACCTTGGTGCGATTATATATAGAAGAAATGAACAGCCTTAAAACCAAGAAAACATTAGGAAGATACAGTTTTATTCCGACTCGAAATCGAAAGTAACTCAATGAACAGTTTACAGCGGAGATATATTCGAACAGGAGCAAAAAATGTCAGTGCGCTGTCTGTTGAAGCGACACCCAGGACCTCCACATTTATACGTCTGATACTGTTCAAACTGAGCTACGGCGGCTGTTTCCGTCCCGTCTGCCTCTAGAGGTTTTATTGTACTCTTAACGGGACCGCAGCCTTGAGAGTGTTCAGCAGTGCCACAGCGTCATAGGCATAAAAAGGTTTATTTAAACCATGACTCTAGCGTAACCCATTACTATTTCGTATCGGCGCTGTCGCATCGCCAAGGTTATGACTTACCCCTGACTTATTCGTTTTTTTCTATAATTTTTGTGTGCTCCAGAAAACACCGTTAACTACTTATATCAGAATAAACTATTGTGTCCAATGGTATCTGAAATCACCCGCACATGTTAGGATGCCATCGTGTCATTCAAGTTTATTGATGCACACCATTACAGTAGATTCATCTACCAAATTGACTGCTTGCTCACCAGACCATGTAAGCACTCCATGACAAAAACATACTCAGACATACCGAGGGAAGCTTGTGTTTCTGCCGAGGTTTTCAATTAAAACCCCTTTTCGCTTAAATAAGGGTCTTGACAGAAGAGTTGAAAGTAAAATACATTGTAGCGGCCTACCAGGTGATTGCAACGATGGTCCGGCCGAAAAAGAAGACCAGCGATAACTTACGCGTGCGCGCGGGCACAAGAGGTTTGGCACACAGTCTGGTTTTCCGCCTGGCGAAGTGGGCCTACAAATATATATTTTTGGACACCGGGCAATGATGTCTGCCGGGTTCTCATACGTCGCAGCATCAATAAGAACTTCCGTACTCACTTGTCAACATTGATACATAAGATTGCCTCACCTAACAAGTGATTAGCGTTCCTGCATGGGAAAATGGAAAGGCATGGCACAGAACCTATCGTTATAACCGCTTTAACTACGCGAGCATAGGCCGATAAGACTCGGTTCGCAATCTAGAGGTCTCTAACGAACTGCAAGGCGTTACAAATATAAGTGCACAGGTATGGCTGCGTGTGGTTTTGCTATAGATTGCTTGACTTAAGCACCTCACTTAATCGTCTCCTTCCGGCAGCTCAGATTGGCCCGAATGTGCCGACAAACCGGGCAACAACCTGCGAGCTTTTCTTTGTCCTATTTTCTTTTAAATCAACAGCTCACGCTTGCAGTGGAAAAATAATTATGAGAAGCAGAGTACAGTATGAATTCTTCCTTTCGGGTACTATGTATTTTTGCCTCAAGGACAAAAGCAAACAGTTGGAATATTTCAGTCGCTTAGCATGGCAAAAAATTTCCAACAAAACAATCACGCGCTTCTAATCTCCCACTTACTGTCCATATACTATGTTATCTTCTGCTAACTTCCTGTGTTTTAAAGGAAAATGATGCTGTTTAAAGGAAATGATACTCTATATTCATCGATCCCTGGCAGTCCTCATACCACTCGTGGCGTAGGGCTGCAGCGATTGGGCGACGCCTCACTGTCCTACGAAGGCTGCCACCGGTGCGGTTTGAGAAACCCAGGGTGCTCTTCCCGAGCAATCTCTTAGCGACCAATCATTAATTCCATAGCTACTTACTACTGTGGACCGTTTTCGAGCAATCCGATGGGCAGATTGTGATAATCTGATAAGGTCGCGGGACCTAGGTGGCCCAACTGGCACCTAGGTTGCTTCTCTGGGGATTTTTCGTAGAGGCTTCACTTACAACCAACGGCGCCGACTTCGACACCGGGCTCTTAACGCTATCCCGTCAAAGCTGCACTGCAGTACAGGTGCAGCCGATGAAGTCAACTGGCATGAGCTGAAGTATAGAAAATTGTGGCATGCGAAATCTCCTCACCATACCCCCGATAACCGGCGTTCCAAATGCATCAACTTGTCTATGAGCTGCGCCGTCGAAATTGCGTTGACTACGACGTTAAGGGCATTCACTCTGTGACTTGACTTGCTCTCTCCATGTGATAACTTCACTTTATAGCCTATCGGTTAATTGGGAAACAAGATTTTCTGGGACAGTTCAGTACCAAGGTGGTGCGAGTGGCATTATATTACTGTTCGGAAGATTAGCAGCTTGATCTTTCGGACAACGACTGCCACAGCTGAAATTAGTCGCTACATGGGGTTTATGTTGTTCGGCCTTTCTTGTTTAGCAATCTACAGACGTTCTGGCCTCACAGAAACATGCACAATAGAAAAACAATTACAGGACGGTTACTACTGTGTAACGCGAGATTCAGGGACAGCTGTGACGGTATTTATATTTTACGACACGTGCAGGTGGAGAGTATGAGAGCGACTTCATATCTGTACAGTTCCAGAGCGCCATTTTAGTGCGTTAGCATTCGAATGCGCGATTTTCGGTTTCGGGCATACGTACAGGGGTGGTCAAAAGTTCCCAGGCCACAGGGTATGCTTTCGGGCCATCTAGCGGGGCATTTTACAACACTCCCGAAGCTCAATATATCTCAAAGGAACAGGTGAAGTATTTTCCTCACCTCTTAAAGCCTTCTTAGATTCATAGCGTTCTTAAGTGGCCGACGGTAATGCTTCAGAGCAGACCCTGTGGCCTGGCAACTTTTGACCAGTTCTGTACGTACGCTTCACTGGACGGACGGACGGCGGAGCCGAGAGGCCACCATTACTTTCGCCTCGGGCAGCGCGTTTCGCAGCAGTAACTGTGCTGCTCATGGTACTGAGGGGGGTGCTTAATGTTTATCTTCGCCAGCCTGTAATATCTCAAAGGCCACCAATACTACTCTGTCGTTTTTGTGTTGCCCTCTAGCAACAATTGTGATTCTTGAAAGTTGGATGCTCATTTGCGTCTTGCTCAATCGGTGAGAGAGTGGTCAGGCTTCTTAAGCTGGTGAAGCTTATTGCGAAGATCCCTTGATCTACTATTCAGGCACCTGCCATACTGGCCAACGTAACGGTTTCACATGTGTTCTGTTTCTTTGTCTGCGTGTTGATTCTTTCGCCTAGGCTCATTAGCTTTCAGGTGCGCTAAACACCGCATGTTCTTCCTGGAATCAGACAACAGGACGCATCCCCCGTGCAAGTCTCGACGCGCTCCAGTATGGGGAAACATGTAAAGAAAAGTAAACAGCTGAGCTTCGCTATCTTCAAGAGCCCCTTTCAAGACTGCAGGTGGATGACCCGGAACGGTTTCCGCGACTGAATACTATCTGGAATTTTCTTGGATCATGCAGGGACGAACTATGGTAGATCGTTGGCCAAGTCGGCAATAAATTGGTTTCATGTGTAGGCCCGAGGTCGTTTGCCGTTGAACGGCTGGTATTAGGCCATGTCAATTTACATTATCGGGCGATGCTTAGCGTCTGACCTCGACCCAAAGAGTTTTGTCGAACAGTTTGATTGCTTCAGTCTTCGGCCGACCACATTTTTGCGCCTTGCGATAATGAGCGAGCATCACACTGTCAAATGGCGGCCATTAAAGAGACACTGAGGAGAAATTGAAGTTTACTTGCATCGACAGAATACCAGCTCCTGATTACAAAAACGCCATTTATACTGACAACAAAGCTCTTGTAACGTAGAAAAGAGCAAGAACCAAAATACAGGTATCGCCGCCACAGGCCAAACTCGCAAGTACAAGCTTCATGACGTCATAGGACAAAACAGTGTTGCTAGAACCAATAGTTCTAGCAACACTAGGACACGAGAAGCCACGAATCACTGAGGCGCAGCAAATGCCACGGCCGGTCTCGAGGGGGGCGCGCTCGCTCTTTTTCTTACGGCCTTCGCAATGGGGTCTGTTGCCGCCGCCCACCGCACCGCGGTGAGGTCGCCACTGCCCCACCGCTCCGCCGCTGTTTCCGCCGTTCACGCGAAAGGAGGATGCGCGCCCGCTCCAAGTCTGTCCCCCGTGAGCAGTAACCGTCGGCTCCTGATATTTCACCGCTATGCATTATTCAAAGGCCGTGCAATCAGCCTCCTCGATTTGACATCTGAGATTTATAAAACAACTGAATAATTACCACGCTGCAGCGCGTGCTCTCCTTCAGTATGACCGCATGGTCGGTTAAACTGACTTCAACATTTCTTGCCCCTAAATTTTGCACAAAAACAAATCTATCAGCCTCATCAGTTCGCCCACTGACAGGTATTAACCAGTGTGCAGGTAATTGACCTGAAGCGTTTGCGTCACCGGTTCCTAAGGATTTCGAAGCTTAAATATAGCTCATGAAATCTCAAGCGCTGCCTTTTTCGTTTCGCAGGAAAGCGGCTTTAGCAAGAAATCACAATGCTGCACGTATTCAGAGAAAAGAAAACAATTTTATTCACAGCTAAATGCAAGTTGTCCAATGCAGAGCGTTCATATCCATAACTTCAATATGTTTTACATTCTGAAATGCTGTACATATCTAGTCTCGCGACTTGCTCACATCTATTACAGGTTTAGTTGGTTTAGTACATTGATCAACAACTTCCCATCAAAGAAGTAGGCATGAACAACGCTGTAGAAGTGAGAAGAGCGGCAAAAAAACAAGAAGAAATCATTCTTTTGAAACTGTAGCCGCAATATATCCACACAAGTACGACCGGCGGTAGGAAAGTTCACAGTCTGAAAAACTTCCTTGACGGTTTATGCACATAATTAGCTGGCTTCTCGTTCCTGTCGGTGACTTTCTTGGTGTAGTTAACAAGAAGTATTCTGATAAATTTCTCAGATATTAAAGAAGCAGACCTTATGGCATGGCTGTTGTCGATTCCTTCTGGACAACTCAGCAAAGGTGAGTTTTCAAGGTGTGGCTGAATGAGGATTTGAAGTAATTCCAGAACATTTGTGCGTGGCAGGTGCAAGACAGTTTTTTCAAAGAATTATAAAACCTTATCCAAGAGGGCAACAAACTCTGGTTTTGGGTAGTGCAGTCCACTGAAATCTTGGCCTTGCAGAAGAGTGTAGACAGGGCCGCTCGTCTCGCTAGTTTGAAGGATGTCGCAAGCGTCGCATCCGAAGTCACTGATTAACTTCAGAATGTATCCAGCGACGTAAGTCAAACCAGAGTATGTGACAGAGGGCGATGAAGTGACAGGAGCTTCCTTGAAGTGCTTCAGTTCTTCAAAGACTGCTTTCGGCAGAGTGGAAATGATTTCTTCGGCGTCGACGCATGGTATATTTACTCTGTTGCCAATTGCAGACTCAGTCTTGGCAATGTGGTCAAGTGCCGCTGTTACAGCTCTCGCATCCAGCATGTCATTTCCTCCGCACATCATTCTTATTTTCCCGAAGAGAGCCTCAATGGGGTCACTATTGAGTTTCCTGGTGAGAATGGAGCTGACGCCTCTCCTCAGGAGGAATTCTACCGTTTGTACAGTAGACTTCGTAGTCAAGAGCAAAGCTTGGAAGGTCTCTTCGGTGAAAGTGCTTTTTCCTAATGCCTTGGAAGTCTCTTGTATGCCTTCCATATAGGAGGTGAACTCACTGGTTAGCCACAGCAGCCGAGAGTCATCTGGTTTTGTAACCGGCCTTTTTTTACCGCTTCCGGCGTATGTCGTGTCATGAATATCAAACCATTGCTTCACTGTCTTCATGAAATGGGCTGTGGAGCTAGCTTTTCTGAAGATGTAAAGGGCAGGGTCTCCTTTTGCGTTCTCTTGGAGGTGCTCTATTGCTGCTATTACCTGCGGCGAGAATATTTGCACTGCCCGCAGCACATTCATCTTTTCTAAGTTCGTCGGGTAGACATGCTTGCTGGTTAGGTTGCGCGCCAATTTGACTGTCATTCCCTTCTGGTGCTCGTAAAGCTTTTGGACAAACGCGCCGCAGATGATACCTGAACCGTCTGTCAGCTCGCGTTCAAGAAACTGGCTCCGGATGTTCTTTAGAATATGGCAGGGGTCGAAGCTTAGGAAAATCACCCGATGAGGATCGTGTGGGTGCTTCACTACTGTCGACAGGCAGCCATTGCCCATAAGCTTAAACATCGTGGTATTGGAAGAATAATTGTCCGTCACGATGCGCACAACCAAAAAGCCACATGACCACGGCGAAAGACAGCGCCACACAACGCATTCCCTGATTACCTCTTCTGGATACGCTGGTCTCTTCTGCCCATAGCTGTCTATCTGATGCAAAAGAAAGATGGCTTTTTTGTCCCCTTTTCCGGCATCACCAACAATTCTCTTAACTGACGCATGCCTACTGCTCCCGCGATAGAAGGCGACAATTTTCCTTTCGGCGTCAAGCTGTTGCTGGATCTTGCCGCATTTTGAGCGTTGGTAAGCAACCTGTTTTCGAAGCCTTCCAATTAGGGATACATACCCGCTTGCTCGCTTTGCCTCATTATTAGTAGTCTGTGTCGAGATGCTAGGATTTTTTGCAGCAAAAACATCTGGCAGTTCAGAAATGTCCCTACTTTCCTGCGATTCCGCTTTGCGCTTACTTGGCTTTCGACCAGGCGCACAGGTTCTGTCTGCAGGCTCCTTGCGAGGCTTTTTCGCACTTGGCGCCAGGTAGCACGGGTACTCATCGAACACGGTTGGCACAGCACCAGGCAAGAGTTTTCTTATGCGGCACCCTGAAACGTAGTCACTCGCGAGGAAATGGCGGCTGCAAACTACACTCGATGCCGACTTGTCGTTGAAGACGAAATTTTCTCTGGAGATGTTTTTGAGCCACTTTGCAAACAGTTCTGAATCACTCGGGAACTGATGAAAAGAAACGCCCTGAGTCTTACCCAACTGCGACTTGCACAGCGGTACGCAGCAGTACACCATCGGAGCGTTGGACGGTCAACGGTGAGCAGTCCACACCGTCGCACAGCAAAGCACTTAATCCGTGAAAGGAACAGGTCGAAACGAGTCCAGCATTCACGACAGAAAACACAACGCTGTCAGCAGACACATAGCGCGGTGAGAGCTCTTTGCGTGCACTCCAAGTCCAAGGGAGAAATATGCGAGCCTCGAGAAAACACAGCGAAAGCGCAGACCGACAAGTGACGTTTGCGTTTCGCACAGCCAAATGTAAGAGGGAAGTCAAGTTGGCGGGCTCTTGTGCACGTGTTCATCGTGCAGCCGCCTAACCGGCGCCGTTCGAATGGGTTTGTTTCAAAACAAACGCAGTAAACTGCAGGAACGGCGGTCAGCCGGCTGCGAAGACCCAAGGCCTTCGAAGGCCGCAAAGCAGAGCCGACACACGGACCCCTGGAGTGCGAAGAGGGGCGTGAAATGTGGCAGTTCAGTAGTATCGCACCGCGCAACGAGGATCAGATGTCCTGAAGTCGGACACTTAAAGGGCGAGTGTGGCTAGAGCGGTACCTCCTGGTTGCGTGTTTGTCTTTGCGCGGTTTTCTTGCATGTGTTCGTGCTTTAACAGTGCGTTAACGGCTTCGCGGAATGCACACGATGCTCGGGAGTAAAACCTTGCGGGCGGCGGCGTGGCTCGTTGAGTTTTAAAGAAATAGCCGAGCCAGCTCCAGAGTGTCTCCCAGCCCCATGCTACAGCCTATTCATGACAGCCTGGAGACGAAAAGAAAGCAATAAATATGGCGGCATTGAAACTGCAGATAACCGCAGGAGAATCGCGCGCCAGAAGACAACAATGCCAATTAGTTCGTGCCAGCGGAATCTAAAGTAGAAGCAAAAGCGTGATGGGCCTGAGGCAGGGCCAGCGTTGTGACAGGGCTGTGATTAACAAATGGCAGCGATCTGCAGTTTCAATTAGAGTCATGTGGTGGGCCTCGCTGGCCCAGCCAGCCACGCGGCATGGCATCGCTTACCCAATCGGCTTTGCGTGGCAGATGTAGCTGCAGCATACACGGGCATCATTCACACTCTGAGTCTGGCCTATCGGCGGCGCGTCATCTGATATCGGAGGCCTTTCACATTCACACATTAGGCAACTCATGTGTAAGCCAACCATCGGTGACTCTATTCCCACAGGAGATCGCTTTTCTTAATCATTGATGATATCCCGAATGTATATGCCTTGTCATGTTTGCACTGCAGTTTTCCCTTCTATGCTTTATATTGCACCCCTCTTTCGCAATAAACCATTTGGTTGTTAGTTCAGCGCATGTGTCTGTCTCATCTTCTTCCGTACCGTCCGTCAGCGCTGTTTTGCCGTACCATTCAACACGAACCAACCAGCCCGACTCAGCCCTCTCCTTGATCTACCGTATGGTGATTGCAACTGACCGACCAGGCGCCAATGTACTGGTTCGGATCTCTCTGTTGTCCTCCGTGAAAATGATTGAGGCCGTGCGGATTTTTAACTGGCAACAATTGCTTTCGTAACGGACCCAAGAACGATGGATGATGCTGTGCCCGAGACGCATGTAGGTTTCTGGCAGGACCTAATGCGGCTTGTATGAATCCGCCGCGATGGCTGAGTGGTTGGAGTGCTCAGCCCTGAGCCAGACGACGCGGATACTAACGTCCGAATTTTGCTATAAAAGCTCCTTTTACGTGTGAACTTCTTGGCTGACATGCAGATAGAGCATTTGCTTTCTGTTTCCTTTCGTTCTGGTGAATCGTTCACCGAGAAGCAGCGGAAAACAGCAGAAAACCAGGCGACCACCGGCTGCCGCCGCAGAAGCAGGCGACGAGAGAGCAATCGCGAGCGGTGGGGTCGTCGCGCCCCTAGCGGCGGCGGACGGCATAAGTCCCGGAGAAAAACTCCCATTGCTTCAGCGGCGAATGCGAAGGCCGTATAGGAAAGAGCGCGCGCCCCCCTCGAGACCGGCCGTGCAAATGTATGCGCAAATCTTCTTGACGTCGCCAAATGGCGCCACGTACACGACAGCTACGCGCGCTCCTGCAGCGCCGGGACCAATCAGCGCCTGCATGCTCACAGCGGTATGCCGGCTCCCGGTATTCCGCTAACGGTAACAACGTACACGGTATGCTAAAGGTGTCTATTTGCGAGAACTTCGTTGACGACTTCGAGAACGGGATCCATTGTAACGCTGGCAAAACGCCGGTGCAAACGTAAACGAAGCGACGGCCGTAGTAGCCGATAGATGCCTTCAACGTGCGGCCGGCGGTAGCTTTCTTTTCGGCTGCTGCTGGGCCGCACTGCTGGCCGCCAGAAATCACGGAGTCTGCGTTACGTCAGGTGCACGTCATGTTTCACGTCACTTAGTCCTGTGTCGTCATAGGAGAATCCCAAGTTTGAATCAGAGCGGCGGAAAAAACTTTTTCAACTTCGAATCCAAATTTCTTAGAAATAAATGCAAGTAAAGGCATCTTTCGCTGCCGGCCAAGTGGCAACAAAGCCATGAAATGCCGAACTATCGGATTTTGCTATAAAAAAATATTAATAGAGCTCTCCTCAGTGTCCCTTTAAGGAGGTTAAAACGGTGGTCATGGAATCCGCATTCAAAGTATAACTTTTGAAAGATAACAGAAATTTGAGTGGTCTTTTAGGTAAGCAGGTGTTGGCGTAAATTTCTTGTTACATTGTTGCGTGATTACTTTGAAAATATAAAAAGTGAAATATTTTGATTACTTACAGATTATCTTTAAAACCGTGAGATATACGCCGCTTTTGTACGATAATCTGAGCTGGACTGCAAGCAGGACGGTTTAGACAAGTTAGAATGAAAAAAAAAGACAACTATTTAACTGAAATAACTCATTTACTTTTTATTGTAGATATTAGGACACAAGGTTTAAGAGCGAAATTCAAGGCTGTCAACATTCACGCCCGTCAGTGCACGTTACTGGCCTTCCTTCAAGAATCTAGTGTGTATCTATATTTGTAACTAATAGAGAACCTCCGCTGCCCAGGTGGCACTGCAGTTATTCCACTAGGCGACTAAAAACTGCTGCCGTCAGTCGCTTGGGCCGCTACAAACGCGAGAGCACATTGTGAACGATCAGAAGCCAACGTTTGTTTGATAGCACTATTTGCCTCGCTTCTGTAGACATAACCCAGGTAGCTGACACGCACCACGTGTGGCAAGGAAGGTGGCGTGGAATAGCGCCACGAGTGCCCCAAAAACTGCTTGCTCCTTTCGCTATGCTGTGTGTTACGGCGCCGCAACCGGCACGGCAAACTTCAGCGCAGGTTTCCCATACTCTATGCCAGCAGGCATACTGTTGCGTAAAAGATACTAGTCCTATTTACTTGCTTTTAGCCCATATCCTTGACTTCTCCCTGTTTGTTCTCTGCACAACGATATCTTGTATTCGCCGAGCAAAGTGGATGTTAAAGGTCGTAGTTTTAAATCAATATACGCTTCCTGGCTAAATCAGTTATGTGTGGCAAAAACACATGCTTCTTTTCATTGAACACAAATTGAATGTTCATCGGCTTTTATAAAATCACTGCACACAAAGGCTCGTTGTATGCATACGGATATAAAGACAGATTCCCAAAAGCTGGCTGCAAACGACTTACATATTGACAATCTACTTCATGCGAAGATAGTTAGCCGAAACTGGGGAGAAGAAAACTGCCGATGAAAAAAGCTGTTCTTTTTTCTTCATTACATAGCAACATGATGCTATTGTTTGCGGGCAGAAGACGCAACGGCAATGTGACTGCAACTATTGGCGCAAGGTCATTTACCTCGAAACTCCTAAGCATTAAGAGCGTTTTGAGGGCCGTGACTAAAACAGATGAGCCTTCGTGAGATGTTCTGAGGCAATGAACCATCATTATGCCCTGCGACCATACACGCCAAATAGTCCGAGAATGCTATTTCGCGAGAAAATCGCAGTGTTGCAAGCAAATGGAGAATGATAACGATCATCGGGTTCTCCAGATGCCGACAGGCAGCACATTAATTGTGCACTGCTGCACTGCTGTCGTCCTGTATTGGATAATCATAATTAAGAAAGGCTCGAAAACATGAGGTCAGCCACAGTGCACTCCGCCGACAAATAGCTTCGGTCTTGTCGGAGTGCTCGCACGCTTTATTAGAGTTGACTAGGTCGCCGTCTCCTTCTGACCAAAGTGCGCCGGTCTCGGATTTCAGTTGTGTTCTTTTGTTGTTTAGTCCCAGTCGACAGCTGTTAGTGGAGCCGTGGTCTGTAGCTGTGTTTCCAAATTTAATAAATTCGAAGTGTCTATTTCAATATACGATATTCACGGAGATGCATTAGGCTATTCCTGCTTATTATACGTCTAAATGCATGCACAATTTAGGCTACGCTAAAAAAGCGATGAAACTCGAGGTAAAATTTGCCCCTGCTGAATCCATCTCCTGACGGAAACATCTAGTTCAGGCGAAATCATAGGAAAAATTTCTGGTAATGCACGTGACCCACGACGCCTGCCCATAGTGCCTTTAAGCGGCGGCTAGGCGAACAGCCAAACGATGAGAAACGGAGAGGAAGACAGGAGGAACCGGAGGTTGCATGATATAGAGAAAGAACATGCAGCCCTAGGCAGCTGTACATCGCGTTACAGGCAGCACCGAACAGCATTGTGGATTAGCTACGAGCAGTGGTGATGATAACGATCACTGACGGGGATGATCCAGCGCCAGAATGTTTAATAGTAAATCCCATCGCTCTTGGCAATCCGGCGGCAAGCGCCAGTGAACACAGAATAAACCCTTATTTACATGAACCCGATATCAGCGAGCTCAGAAAGGGGATCCAGATTAGCAAAGCCAGCCGAACTCGACAACTGCGTGTTCATAAGAGCTCCATACGCGCGACTCAACTCTCGTCGAGTGCACTGCGATGGACGATCGCGCGAGTAGTAAACCATCTCCCTCTTCTTTTCCTCTGGCAGAAAATGCTTTCCCGAAGCGTGAAATACGGTTGAGTGTAATAAGCGGAGCGGCTTCGAGCCAATGAGCCCCTTGAGGTGGACCTGAGGGTTCGAGTTCGGTAGACTCATCGGCCAAAATCGGTAGCATTTACATAAACACAGGAACCAGTGTTCAACCTGATAACTCAAATCAACCCAGTCCTCTCGAGTTCGTGTAAACGCCGCTTATGAATTTCGACATAACTACGTATTAACGCCCAAGTAAACGTTACCATAACTCTGCACACCTTTCTCAGAAACTTCACAACTGGGGAAAAATTTATGCTGGTCCTCGACTATTCAGAACTTCAATTCCAATAGAATTCTACACGCTTCAGGATTTTTCAATACATTTTAGATAACCCCGGATGATGAAGAAGAGTTGTTCTAAACGCGCTCGACACGAGCATTTTTCTTATTAGTAGCCTTTATAAACCTCACAACGTAATCCGATGTAGTTAGCGAAATATACACGCATTGAACGAAATATACACGCATTGATATAGTCTAGAGTGGCGAGGACAGCCATTAAAGACAGCCCTGTCGGGATATTCCTAACTTGGGCCTATTTATATCTTGAGCAGCAGCCAAGCGAAAAAGTTAGCACCTTTGCCTCAATCAATAAATCAATCAATCCTTTATTCAGCACCAGTAGAAGATGCTTGGAGCATGGTGGAAAAGCCAGCAGAAGTGCTGGATTCAGAAGTACCATGTCCCAATATACAGCGCCAGCAGCATAGGCGTTAATATAAGAAATAAATAAAACGTACATACAAATGTCCAGTGGGAAAAAAAATAATTAAGAAAAACACTGTGTTGATAGCATTCTGAAAAAACTATTTGCTGCTTGCATTAGCTTCAAGCAACAAGCAAGCCTTGCAATTACAGCATGTGTGAACAGATACGTTTCAGATTGAAGTACATAGCACACATTTAAACATCAAAATACATCAATATATTGCAGTGTATAAGCAGAGAGGTCACTACATCATACGAAATACAGCTTAAGTTATAGCGGTATGAAGTCTGTATGAGGTAAGGCAGTGAATTTTCCAGGCACGTGGTGTGAGTGAATCAGCATGAATATTCAATAACTGTAGTTCATTTAACACTTATGGTAGTTGATGTTTGAGTCTTTGCTGCCCGTAAGCAGTTCGACTTAAGGGAAGATGCCATGGAGGTATGTAACGCGGTGGTCTTTTTGTATTTTGAATTTGTTTTGAAATGTGTTCCAGTAATCTGATTTGAGTCTTTTTTGTTTGATATACTGAAGTATTAGGGTTTATTCATACAAGCGGTTTGCGGTTATAACTTTGAGTTCATGAAATAGATGTTCACTTGGTGAGTCATAGGGCATGTTATATATGATTCGGGTAGCTTTCTTCTTTAAGACTTCGATTTTATTTCGGTTTGTTTGTGTTTTAGTTCCCCATACTAAGTGCCCGTATGCCATGTGACTGGCGAAGATCGAATTGGATATAAGCAATTTAATATTACGAGGTAAAAGGTGTCTGAGTTCGTTGATTATACAACAGCTTTTAGATAGTTTAACTACAGGTGAATCAATATAAGCGTTTCATGAAAGGTGCGCGTTAAATATTACTCCAAGTGTTTTCACATCACTCATGCAGGCGATTTTAATAACTGTGACATTTTTTGAAGTGCGGTATTCCTCGTTCGGAATACAATTGCTTTCATTTTTCCAGTATTTATAACCAGTGTGTTACTTAATTAAGCTCCATTCATATAAGCATTCTAATACTGTGTTACCCGTATTAAACAATACTTCGCTGTTAGCTCCGGTAATCAAAAGGCTAGTGTCGTCTGCGTATATTACGAACTTGACATCCTTACTTTTGTATCTTGAAGAAGAAATCATGAAAGGACCTGTTTTCAGAGAAACCTAACCCAGAATTCTATCAGTAGAGGCCCACAATGTGGACCACAAGTCGGAAGGCGTTGACGCCTTGCAGGCATCAGAGCCAAAAAGGTACACAGATGCATACAAAACGTCAGTGAGTAAAAAATGTTCCCAATAGCGAGTAGAAACATTCAGCAAAAAATTCGTGGTTTTTCTAAAAAAGCAATGTTTTAAGAACCATTTCAGTTATTGAAGTTTATTTGACTTTATCCTAATGACCGGCTGATCACGCTGATTTCATTAAGGCAAATATTCAGTGAAGATAACATTTTCACAAGGCCTCCTAACTTTGTTTATGTGGTTGTGCATAGTATTAGCTATTTTATCAAGGGGCAGAGAGGCGTCGCGTGGATCTTAATTTTCAAATTATTAGCGCTTCTTTATCTTGAATCACGCTTGCCCGTATTCACTTCATCATTTATCTCTATTTATAACGAAAACAGTGTCATTGCTATACATTTGCGTTATTTATTTGTTGACTACTTATATATTTTACCTATATTTCATCACTCTCCTCTATTGTTCCAGGCATCGCAAAAAGACGCAACAGAAAGCCGAGAAGCCACTCTGGTGCTAGGGATGCTTCGTCCATCCCTGCTTTGTAATATCACTGAGATGTTTATAGTAGCATGCTACCTCGCCCAAACTAGTTGTTTCCTTACGGCACCGAAAGCAGCCCAAAACGTGTCATAACATTATGGTGAGATGAAACCTCTCGGCTCAAATCGCAAGGACCTAGCCTCGCAATAATGAAAATACGATGATTTTATAATATTATTTGCACTGAAATCGCAGCAAACAAGCTGATGCGACGGCTCTCGATGAAACCGTCACATTATCGGCGTGTCCCACCACGTGACCACAGCTCGGTAAAATGTTACTTGTAATTCATCGCGTGGGTGTGGTTAAATGAGTGGATTCCAAGAGAAGGGAAGCGCAGCAGGGGGCGGCAGAAAGTTAGTTGGGTGAATGAGATTAAAACGTTTGCGGGGTTAAGTTTGGTTACGTTTTTATTTTGTAACAGTTGGTAATATTATACTATAGTTTACGCTCTCTTGAGCGGCTCCTTCGTTGAAAAGCAACGCTGCCTTCGGATTGCCGATACAATGCTTGAAACTTGTGTCATAAAATATCAGCAAATTGATCAGCACTACTTCCTGGAAGCGCTAATTAATGCGCACAAGAAGTGCCGTTCACGATGCGCACATTATTGTGCGGTGAGAGTTTGAGGTATTGAAAATGTATGCGCGGTGGGCTATTCTAAAGTTGTGTGCTTACTGTCTGGCGGCTACTGAATTGGTTTCTAGTTGCTTATGTTTGCCGACTGCCAATCGCTATCGTGATCGCTATTCATGGTTTCCATACCGTCGGCATATATAAGAACGGCCGCGTACACTGATGTAAAACAATTTGCTCGCGGTTTATCATTGCTAAGCACGAAATGTTGTGCCAAAGCAGTCTTACAAAGCCGTTGCGGAAACGGACACCGATGAATTCCAGCCGAAAAATTCAGTTCTCTGTCCCTTTAGCATATTCTTGAATAACATAGCTTGTATGCTTCTGAACAAAGCAAGCTTGCATGACTTCGGGTAAAAACAACTCCAGGGTTCATTGTTATACACCAGTGAACTCTCTCGGTAAATCAGTGGTGTGTGGGGCTGCTTTTCATGGAATTCAAATTATTTATTCGGCTTTTCAGTATTCTTCAGTGTAATGTAAATGCAGGTTCTTTAAAAGCAAAAGAGCTAAAACATACAGTACAAGGTGGCAGCAAATGCCTCCCATATTTAAGAAAATGTTACGGGACGCGAAAGCATTAAGCGCATACCAGAGAGAAATAATAGCCTGTAAAGAATGTTGTTTTTTCGCAACTTCAGCAATGCGCGCTATTTATCACGGGGTCACAAGAGACAAAGAGAGGGCGGCAGCAAGCGTTGGTATGCAGTGTGTTTCTGTTTGCATTTGTAGGGTTTAACGTCACAAAGCAACTAACGCTATGAAGGATGCCGTAGGGGAGTGCTTTGGGTAATTTCAACCACCTGTTCTTTCCTGTGCATTGGCATCGCGCAGCGCACGGAACTGTAGCATTCAATTGCAATCGAAATGTGACCGCCGCCACGGCTAACTCATAAGTAATGAACGTATTCCGCATTGCATAAGAATGGAAATGAAAATTGGTTTCGAGAGAAGGAGAGACGCATTGACTGTTTCATATAAGGGCGTAAGCCAACAGCGCCTTGAGGGAAGGGGCGTCAGACAGTGTAAAAAGAGAGAGCGATAGAGGTGCTATAGTGGAGGGGTAAGGAATAATTTTAACCAAATCTGGGTTTTTTCCGAGCACTGGTATCGCACAGCACGCGGGCGTCTTCGCTTTTCACTTGAGACGAAACCTTGCTGTTGTGCCTGGGAACATGCGCCCACTGTCTCCTCCGCGAACAGACTACCCAGACAACCCTTCTCCTCGAACAGACAACCGTGGAAAAACGTACAGAACAGGGGGAGCGGGAGAACACAACAGAAAGAAGAAGGAAGCTCGCCGCGCCGGGACGAGCGGCAGTGGCTGACGCTCGCGCCGCAGAATGCAGTCTTTGATGTGAGCCTTAAGCGACTGTGATGCTGATTATAATCAATAACGCAACTTACGATTATAAGATAAAAATATGATGAAGAGCATGATGATAAAGTATCTCATAGATTCTTGCAAGCCGGCAGCGAAAGCCATAGCAGAGCTGAGGAATTTAGATCTAATTAGCCACCATTCACCTGGCGGCAGGCATAAAGCTAGAATGGAAAGTTTTCAGCGGTCTCAGGACCTTTACTGCTGCTGTAGGGGTGTGTTTCTTATGTGTCCTCCGACGCACCGAGCGGCTGTGACTGATCTTGTAGCGTATTCAGGCGTAGCCAACACCAAGAGAGGCGGTGCGACTTCTTCGTCTTCAGGCGCAGCGTGGTGCCGACGCATGCCGGTAGCGAAACACGTGACAGCTTGTACACTACAGTTTCCCCCGGTGAAAAACGAGCCAGCCGGGCAACTTATGGGGATGAAAGAAAAGAGGGTTCGTAATACGGCTTCAATAGGTTAACGTGGACGGGTTCGCGGCCACGGCGACGCAAGTCCGCAGAGGGTGCAAAGGACTCAGCCATATAATTGACAGGAGATGTTTTCTTGAGAACCCGGTGGGGACCATGGTAGCGATCAAGCAGTTTCCGCGAAAGGCCTGGAGTTGTGGGAGGCACTCAGAGCCACATAAGTCAGTCGGCGGGATAGGATGTAGATGCCTCGGAGGTGACCCGGTCATGCTTTTGCTGCCACTTGTTCTGCGTGGTCAATGAGTGAGCGAGCTGACTGCATTCTTTGGCGTACGTGGTGGCGTTGGATAGGGGCGTGGACTCGGAGATGTCGGAGTGGTAGCGAAGAAGAGTATCCATCGTGCAGGGCGGCTCGTGGCCGTACAGAAGAGAGAAGGAAGAGAATGTAGTGGCGGATTTCGTTCCAGTGTTATGACCGTCGGCGACGAAGGGATGAACCTGGTCCCGTTATGAGTGGTCTTTGTTGACGTAAATGGCCAGCATTTCACTGAGGGTTCGGTTGAAACGCTCGGTCAGGCTGCTAGTCTGAGGATGGTAAGACGAAGCGGTGTGGTGAATAATGTGGCATTTCTTGAGGAGGGCCTCAAGAGTGTCAGACAGGAGTACGCCTCCACGCTCACTGAGTAGTTCTTTAGGAGCACCATAATCCAACGGTGACCAGCGGGAGTGGGAAGGAAAGGGCGCAGAGGTCTACGCCAACGCGGTCAAAGGGCGGGCAGTACAGGGACTTGCCTGCAATGAAGTAGGCGAGTTGTGAGGGAGAGTTTTACGCCGTTGACAGGACGGGCAGGACCGCAAAAAGTGGCGAACAAAGCGGTGCATGCCACACCAGCACAACCGCAGACGCAGACATGTGCAGATTTTCGACACGCCGCCGTGTGCACACTGGGGGTCCGCATGAAAAGCAGCGCAAATCTTAGTGCGGAGATTGCGGGGGATCACTAGGAGCCATTTTCTTGGGTCAAACAGTTAATTGCGACAATAGAGCAAGCAGTCCTGAATAGAGAAGTGACGGGCTTGACGGAGGATGGGACGGGACGAATTATCTGCAGCGGGACTCGAAAGGAAGTACACAAGAGCTGCGATCCAAGGATCGTTCTATTGCTCCGAGGGCATATCTCCAGTGGCAAGCTAGGACAAGGCGTAAGCAGAAACCGGGTTAGATGATGAAGCACTAGGTAGGGGCGAGCGGGACAGAGCGTCCGCATCACTGTGCTTGAGGCCGGAGCGGTAAATCACATGAACATCATAGTCCTCTAATCGCAGAGCTCAGCAGCAAGCCGGCTTGACGGGTCCTTCAAAGAGGCAGGCCAACACAAGGCGGCGCGGTCGGTGACTATATAGAACGGGCGGCGGTAGACATGGGGCCGAAATTTTCCAATGCCCTAGTTAATGGGCAAATATTCTCTTTTCGTAGCAGAATAGTTGGCCTCTGCTTTTCTCAAGGTCCGACTGGCGTAGGCGACCACATACTCACGGAAACCAGGTTTGCGCTGCGTGAGAACGGCACCTAGTCCTATACCGCTGGCGTCAGTGTGAATATCAGTTGGCGAAGTCGGGTCAAAGTGGCGCAGGATAGGAGGCGAAACCAAAAGGCGGCGCAGAGTGTCGAAGGCATCAACCAAAGCAGGCGTCCAAGCGGAGAGGTTGGAGCTGCCTGCGAATAGCAGTAAGAGGGGCGATGATCGAGGTGAAATTCAAGATGAAGCTGCGAAAGTACGAGCAGAGACCAACAAAGCTACGGAGCTGCTTCAGTGAGATTGGCTTCGGAAATTCGGCAAATGCCCCAAGTTTGGCGGGGTCCGGAAAAATACCATCCTTAGAAACGACGTGTCCTAAAATGTAGAGTTGTAGGGCAGCAAAGCGGCACTTTCAAATTCAGCTGTCAGTCAGTCAGTCAGTCAGTCAGTCAGTCAGTCAGACAAGTGAAGACGTGCTTCAGTCGGGGGAGTTGAGAAGGAAAGACTTTGGAAAAGACGACGATGTCATTGAGATAGCAAAGACAAGTCTCCTGCTTGACTTTACTAAGAATAGTGTCCATCAGCCGCTCGAAAACTATCGGGGCGTTCCAAAGGCCAAATGGCATGACATTGAACACGTATAAGCCGTCCGGTATTATGAAGGCAGTTTTGAGCGATCAGCATCAGCCATCGGTACCTGCCAGTAGCCTGAGTGCAGATAGAGTAATGAGAAATACTCGGCTCCTTGCAAGCAGTCCAAGGCGTCACTGATACGTGGCAGCGGATAGCTTTAGGAATATGGGAATGCCATCGGATAGCTTTGGAGACCCAGCTCGCTACTCTTGAGCAACCCGTGCTACCAGATGTGGAGAACTCAATGATTCCGGGTCTTCGTGCCAGCGTGCTAACAAAAAAGATCCAAGGAATCGGCTAATGGCTCGCTGCCGTTCCAGATGCCACACAAAGAGTCCTTTTTGCGTAAAATTTTTCCGTGGTTGCCAAAAGCAAGTGAGGTTGTTTTAAGTATGGCAAAGTATGATATGAGGAAGTGAAAATACAGGCAGGCGGAGAAAAACAACTACCTATAAGAGAACTGTAGGCGTCACTAAGCGAGAACGACATGGTGATAAATGAGGGAGGGGATCTGTAATCTACTGACCAGAATGACGCGGGTTAGATCCCAGCCACGGCGGTCAAGTTTCGATGGTGGCGAAATTCTAGAGGCCGTGTACTGTGCGATGTCAGTGCACGTTAAAGAACCACAGGTGCTCGAAATTACCCGAAGCCCTTCACTATAGTGTCTCTCATAGCCTGAGCGGCTTTAAGATGTTAAACTCCATCAACGAAACCAGCCAAACCGGATCAGTAATCTAAGGTGGCAGAGAGTCAGATATACAAGCGGTGTTTCAGGGAACACTTTCAAAAATTTTAAACATGGGCTTTTTGGAGTAAAAGAATTGTTTTTGCGGCACAGTATAACCAGTGTCTCAATGAATAACAGTATAACCAGTGTCTCAGTGGCTCTCAGAGGCTCAGTGAATTATCTTGAGTAGTAATCCGGTTAAATCTATTATAGTCAGGCGCCTAGTTACAATCAGAGATCTGTAGCCGGTCGTTAGTAATAGTCGTGTCAGTTTTTGGAATTTTGAAACGCGGTTACTCTCGCCGCTCTGGCTCAACAAAATATGGTAGCATCGTGCGAAGATACATGCGCTTTCGAAAACATGCAGGCAAAGCGACCCCTCTAGTGCACGTAAGTAGTTGAAAAAGCCAAATTTTGTCTGGCCACAGCGGCAAGGGTAATCGCAATCTCCAAATTCCAAAAGCTGATATGGCTATAACTAACGACCTGAAACAAACCACTAATTGCAGCTAGGTGCCTAACTCTAAAAGTTAAAAATTTAGCTATTAAAAATCAGTTTACCAGCTACATAAGACGATTTGCCGGTTTTATGGTGTCCGCCAAAACTGGTAATACTATGCCGCAAAAGCCACATTCTTACCCCAAAAAGACTACTTTTTAAAATTTTTCGAAGTGTTGGGTCAAATACCCGATAGTGTCACAGCTGCAAAAATGTTTGTAATTGATAACCGCGGCTTGTTCGCATGAAGGTCCTCTCTGGCAGGGAACTCCTTCCAGCTTTGTAAAAGTATACGGTGCTACGATGGCGATACAGTGATAGCGCAGCGATAGCGATGGCGTAGAGGTAGAACATCCGTCTCGCGTGCAAGAGGACCGGGGTTCGAATCCCGGTGTCACGCAATCCTTAACCGGATAAAAAAAAAACTCCGCGTGTCGATGGAATTGCATAACCAGGCCTGGAGTGCGGCCTGACCTCGGTGACCAGAACCGACAACGCACTTCCTCACCAGAACAGGATTTGGCCACCCTGATGTAGTAGTTGGCCACAACTTTCTACGAACAAACCAATTAACCCTCGGCCCTCAGTCCCCAGCGGCTGCGGAGCAACTGACCAAGGCGGCGGTCAGATCTGTGACGCAGCGGAGGGTGCTAAGAATCTCTGGCTCCGGACAGGCCGCCATTGGAAACTGAACCTGGCAACGTGTAACGCAAGAACCTTATCAAGTGAGGCTAGCTTAGCAGTGCTATTGGAGGAATTAGCCGGTATTAAATGGGATGTCATAGGGCTTAGTGAGGTTAGGAGGACAGATGAGCCGTATACAGTACTAAAGGGCGGGCATGTACTGTGCTATCGTGGATTAGCAGATAGGCGAGAACCAGGTGTGGGATTCCTCACTAATCAGGATATAGCTGGCAACATCGGGGAGTTTTACAGTATTAACGAGAGAGTGGCAGCTATCGTAATCAGGCTTAATAAGAGGTACAAGCTGAAGGTGGTGCAGGCCTACGCGCCTACATCAAGCCATGATGACCAGATAGTTGAAAGCTTGTATGACGATGTGGAATCGGCAATGACCAAAGTAAAATCACAATACACTGTACTGATGGGCGACTTTAATCCCAAGGGAGGAAAAAAGCAGGCTGGAGACCAGGCGGTAGGTGACTATGACATAGGCTCTACAAATAGTAGGGGAGAGTTATTAGTAGAGTTCACAGTTAGAAATAATTTATTATGAATACCTTCTTTCGCAAACCAGCAAAAAGAAGTGGACGTGGAAGAGCCCCAATAGTGAGACTAAAAATGAAATAGACTTCATACTGTGCGCTCACCCAGGCATCGTAGATGATTTGGAGGTCCTCGGTAAGGTCCGTTGTAGCGACCACAGAATGGTAAGGTCTCGTGTAAGCTTAGATTTGAAGAGAGAACGGAAGAAACTATGAAGCGAAAGGCTATTAACGAGTTAGCATTAGAGGGAAGGTAGAGTGAGAATATCGCTGCAGAACAGATTTTCCGCTTTAACTGAAGAAGATGACCGTAGTGTTGAAAATATGAACGATAATCTCACAGCTACCGTAATAGAGTGCGCCGCAGAAGTAGGTGGTAGGATGGTTCGACAGGATACCAGCAAGCTATCTCAGGAGAGTAAAGGTCTGATTAAGAAACGCCAAAGCATGAGGACGTCTAACTCCACAGACAGGACAGAACTAGCGGAGCTAACGAAGTTAATAAATAAGCGCAAGGTAGCCGACATAAGGAAGTTTAACATGGAGAAAATCGAGCATGCTCTAAGGAACCGAGGTGGCCTAAGATCAGTAGAGAGAAAACTGGGCATACGTTAAAACCAGATCTATACGCTAAAAGACATAGAGGGCAATGTTATTAGCAATATGGATAAGATAGTTAAAATAGCCGAAGAGTTCCACAAAAATCTATACAGTAGCGAATGTAATCATCAAGTTACTGACAGAGGCAGTCGAGCACAGCAATGGGACATCCCGCCAGTAACGAAGGATGAACGAACAATGCAAAGGAGGAAAGCAGCTGGTGAGGATCAAGTAACAGCAGATTTGTTGAAGGACGGAGGAGAGATTGCGCTAGAGAAACTAGCCACCCTGTATACGCAATGTCTTGTGACCTCGGGAGTACCAGAAGCTTGGAAGTACGCTAACATTATCTTAATTCATAAGAAAAGAGACGTCAAGGACTTGAAGAATTACGGACCGAACAGCTTACTGTCCGTTGCCTACAAGGTATTTACTAAGGAAATCGCTAATACAGTCAGGACAACCTTAGACTTCAGTCAACCAAATGATCAGGTAGGCTTTCATAAAGGATACTCGACAATAGACCACATTCACACGATCAACCAGGTGATAGAGAAATGCGCAGAATACAACCAAACCCTATAATAGCCTTCATTGATTACGAGAAAGCATTTTACTAAGTGGAAACCTTAGCTGTCATGCAGGCATTGCGGAATCAGGGGGTGGAAGAGTGTTATGGGAAAATATTGGAAGATATTTAACGATTGCAGAGCTACCATAATTCTCCATAAATTCAGCGATAAAATTCCAGTACGGAAAAGTATCAGGCAGGGAGACACGATCTCGCCAGTGCTATCCACCGCCTGCTTACAGGAGGTATCCCGGGGCCTGAAATGGGAAGAGTTGGGCATAAGAGTTAATGGAGAATACCTGAGTAACTTGCGATTCGCTGATGACATTGCCTTGCTAAGCCACTCAGGACAAGACCTACAAAGCATGTTCTATGAGTTAGACAGGCTGAGCAGAACGGTGGGGCTAAAAATTAACATGCCGAAAACCAAAGTAATGTTCAACAACCTAGCAAGGAAACAGCAGTTCGCAGTTGGTAGTGTGGTGCTGGAAGTAGTAAGAGAATATGTCTACTTAGGGCAGGTAGTGACCGCAGATCCGGATCATGAGAGGGAAATAACTAGAAAAATAAGAAAGGGGTGGAGCGCATATGGCAGGTTCTCTCAGATCATGAATGGCAGAGTGTCAATATCCCTGAAGAGAAAAGTATACAATAGCTGTATCTTTCCGGTACTCACCAAGAGGGTAGAAACGTGGAGGCTAACAACGAGGGTCCAGCTTAAGTTAAGGACAACGCCGCGAGCTATGGAAAGAAAAATGATAGGTGTAACGTTAAGAGATCGGAAGAGGGCTGAGTGGGTGAGGGAACAAACGCGGGTTAATGACGTCCTAGTTGAAATCAAGAAGTAGAAAGGGGCATGGGCAGGGCATGTAATGCGAAGGCAAGATAACCGCTGGTCCTTAAGGGCAACGGAAGGGATTCCAAGAGAAGGCAAACGTAACAGGGGGCGGCAGAAAGTTAGGTGGGCGGATGAGATTAAGAAGTTTGCGGGGATACAGTGGCCGCAACTGGCAAAGGACAGGGTTAATTGGAGAGACATGGGAGAGGCCTTTGCCCTGCAGTGGGTGTATTCAGGCTGATGAGGATGACGGTGCTACGAAGCAAGCGTAGAGTTATTTTTTTTTTGCTGCTGCTGCGTAATTGCCACCGTAGTCAGAGCCTATTACCAAATACATTTTTTCGCTCTACCAGATTGAAATTACTTAATGCCAGCCACAAAGTACGCAAGTGAGGTCAATCGTATTTGTGAGGCTTTTCGTCGCGGCTACCAGGTGGTTTATCCAACAAAGTCGCTAATCTAAGTTCTTTACTTGTTCTGGTTCATCACCCGCTACGCTGATTTGCTCCCGTCGTGTACAGTGTGCAAAGAGCTTGTTTGCCAATTCTAATGCTGACAACTATCTGCTGCGTACCCTCACTGACGGCCATTACAACCGAACAATGTTTGTTCAGTATGATAGATTGTGCTGCTTAGAGCATAAAAGCCCGAGGGCTGTGTGCACGATGCCGATTGAATCTTTATTTGCGACGATTACACGAAAGATTATTGTCTGTGTTTCCATGCAAGTGGACTGAAAATTTTCGCAGCGTATACCGACGTGCGGATTCTTCTCAAGCAATGGCAGCGCAGTACATATTCCTCTTCGGACTGGTATCAGCCGGTATGTGTTCCATTAAATTTTATTTTTGCACTTTTCCCTCTTACATAAAACCCCATTTTAATCTGTTTTACTTTATTTGGAGGCGAGGGTCAATACCCTTTGTGTTACGATGCCCAAACTACAGGCCGCAAAAATACAGTCGCCAAAAAAAAGTTTACTCCTTATATGTGCAAGATGACAATTTTTATTCCAGTGCTTCATCACCACCAATTCACTTGGCCTTAAAGCCAGTAGGTGCAGCATGTACTATCGGTAGCAAAGGTTTGCGAGATGCGCGCTCTGATAAAAAAATATATTGTGCTGCTTCCCCATCCACTAGCATCGGCTTCAGTTACTGCAAAGAATAATTTAATGTTGCTCCACACATGTACAGCTCATTAACTTTTGCGGACTACTTTACGAAGTACGTATTCTGTAAAGAACTTTTTCGTCATCTTATTAATGTACTTCTGATTATGAAAGGCATTTTCTTCGTTCTCAGCTGCTCCACAAAAATGCAGCTTCTTGTGACAAGCCAGGAACACACTCCATCGCAGCTTCGATAGGTTGCACTGCGCAGGGACAATTGTCTTGTAATAGACACGAAGACCGTCATAAATCCCGTGAAACTGTAGTGTTTAAGTGGTTTGAGCAAACCAATACTCCAAGCTTTGCTCTAAGCAAAGCACCGCTTCACTAAGGAGGCAGCAAATTGAGAGGGAAGCGCGTCAATGATTAAGCATGATCTTTCATTTACCAGTCAGACAAGCACTCCTCTAGCAAAACCGCCTCACGTGGCCCGCGAAATAAGGAACCGTACACTGCACTCCACGCCCTCTTAATAAATAAACAAATAAATCATTAAATTAGTCAGTCAAATCCTATCGTCCTTGGTACGAACTGCAAGGAAGAAGCAGACGGAAAAAGTTACTGTTAGCAGCGGATTGATTAGGTGACTGCCCAACTGATATCAGCAGCCAACGCACACAGTGCGAAGTTTCGTTTACTGCGTAATGAAGAAACGATGGAAAAAGGGCGATCGAAGCTGCCGCTCCAGCCGATTGTCGTTGAAAAAAGCGCAAGCAGTGCTACCATCTGGGTAGCGCCGCAGCGCGGCAACTAATTGAAATGAGTCGTACCGACTGCTCCATTGCGAAGCGGCCAATGCGACTGGCATTGTAAAAATACAGGAGGCGCTGGTAGTGTCATCCGCCTCATTGCAGGGAAGAAAACATGCGGCCAAAATTAGGTTTGGCTTGGTTTATGGGGTCAACGTCCCAAACCTACCCAGGCTATGAGGGATGCCGTAGTGAAGGGCTCCGAAAATTTCGACCGCTTGGGGTTCTTTAACGTGCACTGACATCTCACAGTACACGGCCCTCTAGACTTTCGCCTCCATAGAAATTCAATCGCGACGGCTGGGATCGAAACAGCGTGTTTCGGGTCTGCAGCCGAGCACCATAACCCCTGAGCCACCACGGTGGGCCTAAAATTAGGTGTCCATACTCTTTTAAGAGTACCGGAAACGGGTCGAGAGGCAGCACTGCTCTTTACCAGGGACCAAGGAATTACCTCTTTTGTCTGTTACTTTTTCCAGCTCCAAGATCGGCAACTCTAAAAATAAGCGTCACGCGGTATGTACACGAGGCTTAAAAATGCGTCAAATAAACGCTATCGCACACAGAATTAAAGCGTCAAAGGGACGTTTCCTACAACTTCAAGCAAAAATATCATTCGGTTGGGTCACATTTTGAGGTGCCATAAAAATCGGTCTGTCAACAATTAGGCGACAAGCACATGAACATTTTTTCGTCAGCATCGGTTAATCGGCATCATAGACGAAAAACTTGTCTTCGTAATCACGTGTCATAAACTTTTCCGCTTTGAAACACCATTTTTGTACAAAGTTGGGATATATTTTTTCAATCCGGAATGATTACCATTCCCGTTCATTTCTTTTCAGCGTTGTTTATAATGGTTGATGGGTGCAGCAACCACTGTTGCGAACAGTGCCGAACTGACTGTAATCGCGGCGAAGATTTCAAAAAGAATGTGTATGACTTGACAAGATACGTCTTGAACGAAGATGGAACGAAGTGCGTTGGCCATTCTACATTCTTATGCAGTGGCAAGTTTTACAAATCCGAAAAGGAATGCACCAGATGCTGCGTCAAGAAAGCAAAATCAAAATAAACTAAGTCTTCCGATTTTTTCCATTTTCTAGCTTTCTTCTTTTTTGGATACCTGCATGAGAGGGTGCACTTATCCTTCACAACAAAAAATGACAAATTGTTGTGCACTGTTCGCCTACCCCTTGCACTCCTGCCTAGCGACAATTAAAACCTTGATATGCGACCAAATCGTTCTACGTAGCGATCAACAATCGATAGGCTGATTGCTTGGAAGTAATTTTCTCGTAAATGCTTAAGCATTTGTTCAGGCTCTTTTATCTTTGTGATAGATGACGTTAGCATTGCTCAAGCGCGTGCACAAGTAAGCACACATACATCGCAGAAGGGTTGAAATGCGGGCCAGTTGGTACATTGTAAACGAAAAAACCAGTCACACAAGACGACGGACAAGAAGAGTGTACACACCACAACGACTGGACTAGCAACTGAAGTTTATTGGAAAATACATGGTCCGAGCAAGGCCAGCAGTGCATGCGCAGCAGCATCATCACTAATCACTGAGCACAAGAGACAAAGACAAGAAATCCCATCTATCGTGGACGACCTAAAAAAGCAAATTCTTTTTCAAGCAAGCGCACCGAGGTTGTGCTTATACAATCAGAGCCTAACAATCCGATATGATATGCTTCCAGTATTTCCCGCTCCTGTTTTTCCTTGCCTCTACCAAGAATGGTGACATTGCCGAATAAAGGATAGCAGCCACATTCATTGCAATGGCGAGGCAAGTTTGCACCACCATCGGACCCCAGGGAGGAGTGATGCTCACGAAGCCGGTCATTTATACACCGGCCAGTTTGGCCGATGTAAACTCTCTCGCATGTGAGGGGGAACTTATACACCACCTGTGCGACACATGTCGTGAACCGATTCTCATGCTGCGTTTTGCAAACGTGGTTCCTTTCCCTGCCTCGAGAAATGCGCGAACACAGTCCCGACAGCTTGCAAGGAGCAGAGAACACCAAACTCACTCCCTGCTTGGCCGCCACTTTTTTCATGTTGTGGCTCACTTTATGCACGTACGGCATGACCTAGAACTTCTTTCGTTCAGTTGGCCCAACGTCAGTCCTCTTCGTGCGTCCTTTCTTGAGGTTCTGAAGCAGCGATTCAGCCACTGCCTTCAAAAGTGGTTTAGGGAACCCCGCGGCTTCCAAACCTTTGCACTGATTGTCAAGGCTGGTTTTGATGGCGTGGCGACAGCTCTTTCCCAGTGCATTGCGGAAACAGTTCATCGCAATCCCTCTCTTTACAATCTTAGAGTGCGCAGAACCGAAAGGTAACAAAGCTTTCTTGCTTCTAGGCGAAAACATCCAGCATAAATGGCCATCGTCAAGGAATGTTAGTTGCAGTTCTAGGAACCTAATAGAATGATTGCTAGGGAGTTCATGAGTAAAATTAAGAGTGCGTGAAGAAGCTTTAAAAGCAGTCAAAACATCGTCTACGGCTGCGGGCAGAGTGTCATTAGGTGAAAGCTCTAAAAATACTAAAAAATCATCCACGTACCTAAAACCTTTGCACACACGCTTGTCATGAAGTAAGTTTTGAAGTGTTCTGTCAAATTTTGCTCAAAATATCTGGGAAAGCACTAGAAGCAAGAAAGCTTTGTTACCTTTCGGTTCTGCGCACTCTAAGATTTTAAAGAGAGGGATCGCGATGAACTGTTTCCGCAATGCGCTGGGAAAGAGCTGTCACCATGCCATCAAAACCAGCCTTGGCAATCAGTGCAAAGGTTTGGAAGCCGCGGGGTTCCCTAAACCACTTTTGAAGGCAGTGGCTGAATCGCTGCTTCAGAACCTCAAGAAAGGACGCACGAAGAGGACTGACGTTGGGCCAACTGAACGAAAGAAGTTCTAGGTCATGCCGTACGTGCATAAAGTGAGCCACAACATGAAAAAAGTGGCGGCCAAGCAGGGAGTGAGTTTGGTGTTCTCTGCTCCTTGCAAGCTGTCGGGACTGTGTTCGCGCATTTCTCGAGGCAGGGAAAGGAACCACGTTTGCAAAACGCAGCATGAGAATCGGTTCACGACATGTGTCGCACAGGTGGTGTATAAGTTCCCCCTCACATGCGAGAGTTTACATCGGCCAAACTGGCCGGTGTATAAATGACCGGCTTCGTGAGCATCACTCCTCCCTGGGGTCCGATGGTGGTGCAAACTTGCCTCGCCATTGCAATGAATGTGGCTGCTATCCTTTATTCGGCAATGTCACCATTCTTGGTAGAGGCAAGGAAAAACAGGAGCGGGAAATACTGGAAGCATATCATATCGGATTGTTAGGCTCTGATTGTATAAGCACAACCTCGGTGAGCTTGCTTGAAAAAGAATTTGCTTTTTTAGGTCGTCCACGATAGATGGGATTTCTTGTCTTTGTCTCTTGTGCTCAGTGATTAGTGATGATGCTGCTGCGCATGCACTGCTGGCCTTGCTCGGACCATGTATTTTCCAATAAACTTCAGTTGCCTGAAGTTTACGAACGCCTGAGGGAGCACCATAATAATCTGGCGCTTCACTGCAGGCAACCTGAGCACACGTGCGCCCCATTGCTTCATCAGACATCCGTCATCTTCAAACATAAGGATCAGATAGTAAGGGAAATAGTAGAGGCGTATCACATTGACAAAGGGGGTACAGCATGCATTAGTAAGCCCTCATTATCACTGGCTAACCGCGAAATCACCTTTTTGGAGCATGCATTTGTAGATATGTAGTTTTAATATTTTCTGTGATGATGCAGTGTGTTTTTTTTTGTTCTGTTTAGTGTTTGGCGGGAATGCTATATATGTACACATGTGCGTAATAAATGGTCAGTTGAAAGTCAGCGCTCGTGTTGTCGTGTTTGGTCCGTCCTCGTGTTTTTTCCGCGCTGTTTTACCATGGATAGTAATAACCAACTTGCCCACCTTTAAGTACTTCTAAATTTCAGTTGCTAGTCCAGTCGTTGTGGTGTGTACACTCTTCTTGTCCGTCGTCTTGTGTGACTGGTTTTTTCGTTTACACATACATCGCTATCTTAAAAAATAAGGGCGGCTTCAAGTTGAGAACACCACACTGCTTACGCTAGTGAAACAAGGAAAAAAAATATTGAGTGTTAAGTATGGTGTGAAAGGCCACTGACAATAACAGGGCTTGGGCAGAAACAAGCACCATCCATGCAAACACACGCTAAAGTGTATTAGAAAGGCAAGAACGCAACGACAATGACATTAGCTACACAAACACGACAGAAATTTGCCTGTGTCAACAAAAAAATTTAACGAGTTATCTTGTGATTAATTGAGAGGTCGATACGGGTAGAGTCCGCCAGTTTATCGCGTTGCGATGAAAGGAGCTGCGAGTGGTGAGGTGTGAGTGGGGCAGCGGGTGGCAGCGGGCGCCGGAGAACTAGTCTGGTCGAGGCCCGGAGGTCAGGCGTCGGCTGGCACTGTGGCATGGGGATGTAATGGTTCGCAAGCTCCCGGACCTTGGTGCCAGAGCGTATAAAGTGAGCCGATATTCATGGCGAGCTCCACAAACTTCTGAACAAACTAACTAACTCTTCTGCCACTACCACGAACACGCCATACACCAGCGCGTTCTGAAGCTCGCGTGTCGTGTGGATCGCCCAGCCCGCGGACAAGTTTCGTGCTTTAGGCGCAATCCACGCCATCACAGTGTATTTGCAAGTCATAATTAACTACCTGCCTTTCCCACCTATGTTCATCTGAAACGTCTAAGAAGATAAATAACTTGTTGGCGGTTCCAGTCGCCCTTGGATGGCTCTGCTGACGCGGAACTGGGAAATTAAAGGTGGCACATTAAAACAACCATTCACCATAATCCCCTGCCCCATCCTGAATGCGCAGTATGAAGACAGGAGAGAAATGCCTTTTATGTGAGATATTCTGCAGAAAAGATGAATATTCATATATATTTTAACTAATACATGTTCTTCATTACTTTGATATAGGAGACAAGTCATTGAGCATCCATAAGAGAAAGGAAGGCACATATATACTGTTAACCTGAAATTCGCCGTACTGTCAGGTGCTGGTGACAATGCCTTAGAATGTGGACATCCAAACTGAAACGGTAAAAAAAGCAAATATATTACTAGGCTGTCGTCTGTGCACAGATAACTGAACATCTCGGCGGTGTCGATTACAGCAAACGTGCTCGGTGACCGGCGAAGAAGAGAACTTAAAGCTAACTATATGCTTTCGAAATAAAACCAGGAAGCTACAACGACAATTGGTACGACTCGTGATTTTCACAGAAGTCGAGTTGAGTTCACTTTTTCAGGGAAAGTGCAAAACCATTGAGCAAGAAGTAGAGAACTGGTCACAGTTTTCCTTATTACGAAAATATAATAAGGTCGACCCGCACTCTGTCGAGTACGTGTATACACACTAACCCAACTGTACTGAAGTAGTGGTTTAAAAGGGATAAAGCGCCGCAGCGCGGCAACTAACTGAAATGAGCCGTACCGACTGCTCCATTTAGAAGCGGGAGATGCGACGGGCAATGTAAAAAAAATTCAGGGGGCACTTTGACTGTCTAAACTGCGTAGAGGCGAAAGCGTTTTCCGAACCACTTTCGCTGCTTCTGAGGCACTGGTGGCGTCACATATAATTAGAGATGTGAAGGCCTGAAAAAAACATTGCAATTTTGGAAAAAAACGGTTTTTTTCGTTTTTTTCAGACGAGAAAAAATGGAAAGAAACACCGAAAATTTCACAATGCAATTTCAAGGACTTATGATTGCTTGCTTTCAGTTTAGGTTTTTGTTTTTCCTTTGATAACCATTACAGTGTGCATCGTTGAACGATTGGAGAGCAGTCGTCATCGCCGGTGCCAGGTAGTGCTTTTAAAATGTTCGTGCTGCGAGTACACGGGTTGAAGGCCTGGTCACATGTAAGATCCAGGCTTGACTTAAAGACACACTAATACTTGAACTCACGGCTGAAGTAGAACAAAATGGCTGCAAATTTTACAGCGCGACACACACAGCATAAATAACATAGGCTGCTGTGCACGTAAGCGGTTTTAGCCAAATACAAGCCTAGCTTCTTGATTTCCAACGTAGCAGAGTACAGGACAGCCGCAGGAATTTGATCCAGGACAGGGGTCTGGGACTCAGCGAAGCCCGTGGCCCCATCTACCTGGTGGCAAGGCCTTTGCACCGACCAGCCGCTAACTCACTGGCTTGCCGACTGCTGCAGATGCCACAATCAACCGCCAGCTGCGAACGAAACTGGTCACGTTTCGGAAACGTGCGAACAAGGATTCGCAACAGGCTTTCAGGGGAACGCGTACGAAAGCTCGTGTATGTGCAGTCGAACCTAGCTGTGGACACAACTTCAATCCATGCTGCTGCGCGTAGTGCCGCATCCAGCGACAGTGACTATGAGTCCGATATGGAGTGACTTATAGATCAGTTTTCATGTTCCCTTTCTCGGTGCAATAGAACAAGAAGTTCGTTCCACAAATATGATATTTAGATCTCCGTATTCGCCTGAAGTGCAAATCATTATTTATCTTCTTGGTGCAATAGAACAAGTTCGTTTCACAATATGTCATCTATAACTGCATATTCGACTGAACTTCGGAGCATTATTATTGATCGTTGTGCTGTTGCAAATTGTTTTTGACACGTTTTGCAAAGTTTCCAATTTTTCATGAAAAAAACCCTGAAAAGAATGGTTTTTTTCATGCCATTCAAAATTTCTTGAAATTTTACATCTCTACATATAATTGAGTACTAATTACTATGTGATGACAAAACACTAATTAATGGTTTTATTACTGATTAATTCCTGAATACTAATTAACTGCTAATTATTGACGCTTAAGCTTCGCCTTTAGGAGTGGAACGCGAGAGCGTGTTGTAGCGCTGCCAGGGAGTCCACGGAACGCGATGCCTTGCTCTTTGAACGCAACGCTTTTTGAGGAAAGGAAATGGCGCAGTAATTCTCTGTCATCTTGGTGGACACCTGAACCGCACCGTAGAGGAAGGGAGGAAGTGGGAGTGAAAGAAGACAAAGAGGGCCCGTAATGAAGGAAATGAAAATTGTATTTGAGGAAAGGAACTTACGCAGGAGCTCTCGGTGAACACCCGTCAAAATTCAGGGGGGAACTTTTTTTACCTAAAGTGTGGTCACTGATGTGTGGTTAAGATGTTAAGCTTCACCTGTAAGAGTGCAACGCGACAGCATCTTCCAACGCTGCCAGGGAGTCCATAGAACGCCATTTCCCATTTGGTTCTACGCCTCGCTCGTCGGTAAGTTGGTTTTTGAGGAAAGGAAATGTATCTGTCTCTCGTATCTCGGTGGACGCCTAAACCTCTCCGGAAGGGAAGGGAGGAGGATGGGAGTGAGCGAAGACACCGTATTCACTAGACGCGCCTTTGTTCATTCCAAACCATCGAGCTGGCATGGCGGAGTGGGTAGCATGCTCGCCTCGCGCGCCGAAGACCGGGGTTCGATTCCCGAGCTCGACCAATTTCGTACTCAGTTTTATTTATTGATATGGCCTGACTAGAAAAGTTAATTAGGCTGTTTGGGTAATTAAGCAATTAACTAAGCTCAGTCGAGCTTACTTGGAGCATCACTATACGATCGCTTCAATTGGTTGCATGGTTACTAGGCAAAGTACAATTGGCCCCGTTTGAAATTCGCGCACTGTGACGTCACGGCCGTTTCGACCAGTTGAAAAGCGTGACAATTTCTGTCGACAACTGCTGCTTACAACGATGAGGCGTTAAAGGCTTTCGCCTTAAAATTCAGCGAGGCACTTTGTTGACCTAAAGTGCAGTGAGGCGAGACATAATAAGTGCGAGACATAATAAGGAAGTCGAAGATTATACTTTTAAATTATGCGCACAAAACTGGGACAAGTGTGAGAAATGGAGGAGAGCATGAACCTCTTCAAAATGTGAAACTTCCTTCGGCACTTGCTGAACCCTGAAAACTCGAAGACGCAATCTGGTATAAGATCGGCCAAAGCGAGGCACGCTTTCGAAAGGAACGATGATGATTTCACGAACAAATTATGGAGACGTAAGTGGGGAAACTTCGCGCCTGATCAGCAGTCACTATCTGTCATAAATATAAATATTCTCTTAGTACTTCCAGCACCTCGCCACCAACTGCGAACTGCTGTTCCCTAACTCCACTTCCTGACAATGGTGGAGCGCCTAACGAGGCGCTGGACGCCCACAGCACAGAAGCGGAAGTAAGGGCAGAGATTTTAAGACTTAAAACGAGGTCGTCTCCTTGGCCTGACAGGGTAACGAACAAAATGCTCAGGAACCTAGACGATGACTCCATTAGGTATCTATTGGTGCACACACCGGAATGTTGGGAAAAAGGCGAGATCCCACAACAGTGGAAGCATTATTTTAATACTGAAATCAGGGAAGCCTCCTGAATTGGCAAATTTGCGACCAATTTCCTTAACATTATGTGTTGGGAAACTGCTGCAGCACGTCGTCCAGACCAGACCAATGAGATTCATGGAGCAGAGCGATCTGTGGCCACATAAGATGGTCGGGTTCCGACCTCACTCATGTACTCTGGACGTCATGCTCCAACTCAAACATGACCTAATAGACTCAAAATCTGAGGATGTGAAGGCCAATTTAGGGCTGGACCTCACGAAGGCTTTCGACAACGTGAAGCATGAGGCGGTCCTGGAAGGGCTTAGCAAGGTTAATGTAGGTACCAAGACATATCGGTACATCAGGGACTTCTTGAAAGGCAGAATTGCTTGCATGAAGTTCCAAACGCTGAAATCCCCCGAAATTGAGCAAATGAGTAACCAGGTAGCACATGACAGCGGGCGAATATTAGAGTACCTTTGGCAAAGCATATCCCTAAGTAGGCCAAGAGTTCCCAGTGAGTTTCTGACATTGGCTGAACCACTCATTATCGCATCCAATGATGGCCCTGGTTGCTCATTGCTTTCGCAGTACTAGTTGTGCCATCACAAAATCCAGGCTATCATGGGCCAGGTTAGCCAGAATTTTCCCACTCTTTGCCATTGTCGGTTGCGCCATTTTAATATCATGGCTATGACGGGCCATGTTTGCCAAAGTTCCCACACTATTTGCCAGAATTGGCTATGCTATTTAAGAAAGGTGTCTATATTGGCCTAGCGTTGCCATCACTCATTGAGCAATAAAGGTATATTGGCAAACGGCGGTCAACCTTGTGCCATCTGCTAAAATGACATGGCAACGTTCAATATATTGCTACAACAGAGAGGGACAGTTTTTATAATTTCTCGAACTCGTAAAAAGTCCCTTGAGCTCTAGATAAGAGGTGTGAGACCTGTATAAATCTGCCCATTTCAGTTTAACTATAATTGGCATGTATACGTTGCCAAAGTATATGTTTTACGTTGATCCTTGAGATCAAAACACATGTTCCTGGAGCACGTTATTGCATATGAGCAGTATTAGAGTAGTAGCACAGTGCTATTGCTCGACTACTTCGATTGCAATTCTGTCATAACACCCGTGCTACGCGGACTTTCAAGTGGCATTTGAGTCGAATGCTATTCCGCAATTATAATAGACTTCGGAACGAACGGAGTTGTGCGGTGCTTCATAACAGTTTCCAAACGCATTCGGAAGCATTCAAAACGCATTCTCTCGCTGTATAGCTGCTGCCATCAAGTTTTATCTTTGCTCCTTCGCTGTTTTTGAGTGGGGACAAAGATTGACGATGCCTACGGCGGTGGTCAGCGGACTGTGCTTTATATTCCGCCTCGGAGGAACTGGCCTGTCGCACAAGACCGAGGACGAGACCACCCAGACCAACGACCACTCATGTAAAGATTTCTATCATTAATACTCAGTAACTAGTAGCGGCTGTACTCATCCCTAAATTTTCTTTTAAAAGGTCCCGTAAATTTAGTAATTAAAGCAGGCGCGCTGGCGTTACCTAGTGGTAATGGTTCGTGTAATAATATATGGCTTAGCCAGGCCGCTAATCAACAAAATATATTCTTTGTTTCAGAAGTGCAAAGACAGAGCTTACGCTGTTGCTTTTGTCGGATTTCTGGGCATAATGACCCGCCTATACGTCATAGAACACTATGCATTTCAAAGAGTTTTTGCACGCTCTGCTCGTGCGAGTGTCTAAAAACCAGCCCAAAGGAGTCTTCTACAAAAATTAAATAAGTTACATTTGATTACATTTTTGAATTAAAAAGTCACGTTTTTTATTCACTCTAATAATTCACCCCCCAGTGCGCAGCGGGCGTCAGCGTGATGGAGATCGCGATGCAAGCGTAACAGCTCAGTGCAAGTGCATTTGACAAACCGAGTTTGTGCGCAGTTTTAGCAAAGTCCAGAAACGAAGCAGTCACCAAGTAATTTTGAAGCATGCATCGCCAACATGAAACATTAGGCTGATGCTTCGTAGACGCATGCAGACATGCGCTACGAGATTCCTACACTTCCCTATGTCATGCCCTATGATCGCGCCTTTCCCGTGTTTTCCGATTTGCTTTTTCCTTCCTTTTCTGCAAAGGCTAATGTTGAAAATTGTTGTTTTTGTGCACTTTATTCTTCTAATGCGTAATTTGCATTGAGGGCTATATTGTTCTTGCTCAAATCTTGGCTTATTAACTCACGATTGTTTTTGCTTTCGAACATAACCTTCTTTGATGAAAACCATCGGAAGTATCTGCGAACCACATTTCAACATGCTTTTGTTTGTTCTTCCTTTTTTGCGTGAGAACACAGACAAAGAAGCATACCCCAAAACCGGCATGGTGAACGCAGTGAGCCGCTTGTACCCATTTGTTTGCGGATGGGCACAAGGAAGTTATTACATTGCAGATCATCCTACAGGACATTTTCCAGGATATAAGCGAACAGGGTCCCTTTCTCATCAGACGATTTGTGAGTAACTTGCTTCTTAGAGTAACGTTTTTGAAGGGAGCCCAAGCGCGTGTGCATCCAAGCGTAGAGTGCATGAAGCATTAAATGGCGTTTTTCGATAGTGCGTACCCGCTGACACGACTCCCGACAGGTAACAGTATTGCGCAACCATTCTTCCAATACAACCAAAACAACGTCGAGACGACGAAGGGACTGGGATCAGCAGCAAAGGAACGTTGGCTGTAGTCTTCAAACTAGGCTGCTTTTTCATTTTTCGGGGAGCAAATAAGGTTCAATTGCGATTCTACCAGTTTTTACTGCCGCTTTTATAGATTGAACAGTGCTTTTTAAACAATAAATTCATAAGGCGCGTGAACAAAGAATCAATTATTCGTAAAAACTGTCAACGTACATACACAGCCAGCGCTTGTTAACATCGTATATTTAAAGGAGCCATTGCACAACGGGCATTTTCGGTAATAATCTTGCTTCACAACAGTGAAAGTTCATATACTCCCAGAGGTGAATGCCAGAAAAGTTCAATTTACGGTGCGATGGCTATTAGAGGAAAGAACGCGCATTACATGCGCAGCAACTCGCTGGTATGTTGCCGTTGTTTCGAACATAGTGTGCAATCAATAGCGCATCTGAGTATCTCTTAAACGAAAGTTCAAGTAGCAGGCACCGCATGAAGTCAGCAAGCAGATAGTATTTCACGTTATACTAAAAGGGCATCAAATGTCATTATTGAGAACAAAAATACATGAGACACCTCATACACTACGTATCCTCCGCGCACGGCAATTCTGGATTTAGGTAGGTTAAACAACTTTTCTATCAATCTAAGGCGGACACTTTCAAAGAAGCAATAATACGGAGAAACTTGCAGCTAAATACATATTGGAAGCTAATTGAATTGAATTGAAGCTAATTGAATAACACATTGAATTGCCAACTTAGGTAGCTCTTCTTCTCAAAATGCGATTTATATGAAGAACGACTTGCTGTTAGAACCGAAGTGCGAATAACAGGGTTCTACGGTTCTTGAAAAAGTCTCACATTTCCGAACAAAGAAAGAGAGCCAACAAAACCTGACATCCAAAAGGTAACATTAAACGAACAGTTATGATCGATAGAGGATGGTGTGAGCATGATGCCCAAAGAAAAGAATTGTGACTAAGATGATTAGGTAATTAATTACAGCCCGTATATAGAGTCAAAATGTAGAAACTGAATGTCGAAATAGCGCGTACAGTAAGCAATACAAAGGAATTGTACAAAATGATTGAAAAAATAAAAGTTCGAAATGGAATGTGCTTGGCGCTTGGTGAAATGTGCTTGTTGAATGAAATTCGTGTTAATCAATTACAACACATCATTGATTTGGAGTAATCACTAAATTAGAAGCAATATCAATGGAGGGTTAGGTGGTTTGGGCGGGTATATAATAAGTGTATGGAAAGTAATTAAGGCGTCGAATTTGAACAACGAATTCGGTGATCAATCATCGACTGATAAAGTAAAAAAATTTATACTTAATCAATTTATTGATAATTAATCAACTGATGTTTAAATATTAATTTGACCTATAAATATTCGAATAACCGATAGTTAGTCAGTTCACTGATAATAAATCTTTTGATCGACAGTCAACCAATTGACCGATAAAAATCAATTAATCGACGAATAACCATTTGATAGATAAATATTGAATGATTAGTAATTAATCAAGTCATATTTAATTAATCAGAAAAGAGAGGCAAAAAGAGGCGACGAGTGCCGTGGAGCCTTGAATGCTTTCGCATTCTCCCAATGCGGGTTGCCGCAGTGCTCATTTTTTTCTTGCGTGAAAGTTCCGTCTTTTTCGATTATTGATTGGATTATGATTGGGATAGTGCATTGGAATATAGACTGGCTTGTTAGATGGCTATGAATTGGTGTAAGCCTGACAGATCCTGTCGACGCCACTCATGAGTCATAAAAGGAGTTCCCCTTAATAATAATAAGTGTTCGCACAGCACACAGAGGCGGTCGCGTTTCTATTCTGCTACATAAGTTACAAGTTGCATCTATGCATGGTTTGTCGTCACGCTGGGTCTGTAACTGGGCGCCGCCGTGCAAGCAAAAGAGGGACCCTTCGTGTCATGGTGATGCATCGCGCTGTTCCAAGGAAGGCGAGTCGCAGGGGAGATGATTGGGGCAGGGGGAGGGTGCAGGGGGGAGGCATTGTCATTTCAACAACTTTTGTGGTCGTAAGAAAACTTTCCTGCTGAAAGGTGGAGAAAGGGAGCTCAGCTACTGAGCCGGAGTACTTGGGTTCGAACCCGACCGCGGCGGTCGCGTTTCGATGAAGGCGAATCGCAAATGCGCCCGTGTGCTGTGCGATGCCAGTGCCCGTTAGAGATCCCCAGGTGGTCGAAATTATTCTGACGCCCTCCAATATGGCACCTCTATCTACCTTCCTTCATTGACTTCCTCCTTAGGCGCGGTTCGGGCCGGTGTCCACCGAGATTCGTGAGACAGTTACTGGGCGAAATTGCTTTCCTCAACATCAATTATCACGTTTGAGATCCTATCAGAGCACCTGAGCTGCTAAGCGTGTAGCTGCGCGCGAGAGAAAACAGCTTGCAGAAAGTAGTAAAAAAAGTGGCTGTGGCTCAACTAAACTTACCCAGGATGTACCGAGTCAGCAAGCACTGGAATTGTCGAGAGCAAATCACATGATGCATCACATCCCACAACTGCGAGAGCGAGTGTCCAGAGCGGCAGTCGGCGAAACGGCGGACGTGACTGCCAAGCGAAATAGGGGATATGCAATATTCCGCAAGTGCGCTTTCTTACATAACCATATTGCCCCGGACAAGATGGCCGGCCATGCGTTTCCAGCTTAAACAAAGAAGAAGGACTTTCTGTTCGATTCTTGAAAAATACGTTCCATATATTCTATCCACACCCTTAGCACCTTTCCTGTAGCCCTCGCTCCTTATTTTAGAGAGAAATCAGCCATCTTGCATTTGGAAACAAGGTTATGTGACAAAGCGCACTTGCGAAATTTTACATATTTCCTACACCTGGGCACGGACAGATGTTATTATCACCCCGACCTAGTTGAAATACTCACGAAGGGTTAATTTATTTATTTTAACATTTTGGCACCGCGTATGATACTGCAGTATGGGGTAGCAAAGAGAGTAGTAACAAGGTAGTTTTTGTTCTTCCTCTCTAGAAATAATGCATCCACAGGGTCTACAGGTGCAATTAATTTGTCGTTGGGCGGACATTTTTATTTTTTTATTTCTTCAAGCAGCATTTCCTGCAACGGGACTTCGTTTCGAAATGCTTGCCGGGACATAAAAATGAACTTTTTCCAACGCAGTCCGTTCCGTCTTCATTCAAGTAGTACCTGATCATATTATAAACATTTTTGTTGAAGCTCTCACTCCGACCGCAGGTATATTTGCATTGTTCGCAACAGTTGCATCCGTATGCAGGAAGAAAAAACACTGGAAAATAAATAAACAGTATTAGGCTCTTCTTTCCTTAAATGTAAAATTTTCGGACTAATCTGTTGGATGTGGTGTTCTGCTAAAAGTATATGAAACAACATGCAAGCTTTGAATTTCACTTGTTAAAAACACAACCAAGAGGCAACCATCTAAAGAACCAAATATATCCCACTTAAGGCGCATGAGCAATGAAGGCCTTCATACACACGATTTTTAGAAATTAATCAATGAACGCCAGAATGGAAAGGAGCAGTGTCGCATAGTCTTTGCTTAATTTTGTTAATGGTCTCCCTTAACGTGTTACCTTCCATCGGCTATGCATATTTATTTCCATATGCTTGCCCTCGGTATGATTGGCGCCACCATATGCTTCCACACGACGCCCGAATTGAGCAGTGGATCGAGGTGCACTAGCACTGCCCTGCACGCTCATCCTCTTCATTCGATGACTCCGTGGCAGGTTATATTTCAGGCCTTTGTGAAAAGGACATGACTGCAAGTTTCATTAGCGGGTTGGGCTCGCCATGTGAAGTGCATGGTTCGTGCGATGACTTATGTCTGTTATGGCGATGGGATAATGCCGGTGTTCCACCGCAAGGCACTAGTAGCAGAAACTCTATCTGGGTATACGGCCTTGGGAATCATACGAACCACCCCGGGGCATCGTACTGATGTTTGCTCAACGCCCCAGTGCATTTCCGGACGTTACAAGCTGCTTGGTTTCGTGGTGCTTATTCATCGCGTTTATCTGCAGGCAGGATTAGCCTTATCCTTGCAATGGCTCCGTCGGCAATAGCTCAACTGGTCTCAGAAAATATTGCGTCATTGCACATGCGTCTGCGTCGAGCCAAGCAACAGGCTGGAAAGCGACGGTGTGCCTTAAGGTTATTGTTAAGAGCATAAACATGCGGACTAGCTAGATTGAACATACTGAGGATAGCGCAGTGAGCTTTCTAAACGAAAATATATGTACCATTAAGAGTCGGGAAGTCAGAACATTTGGTCACGGTCACCGAACCTCGGCAAAGTCTTGAAAAAAATAAAGATGAACAAGAGATAAACCTTGTCTAACCATGCTTAACTCAGCTTTCACTGTGTATATTGTGGCTCAGGCGCGTCGAGCCACAGCTACGTTTTAGATATGCACCATGTGAAGGACGCCTAATAGACGAAAAAGGCCGAAACAGTGGTCGTGCTCAGTAGATATGCAAAGCACTCTGGTCAATCGCCCACTGTGGGCATGTGCCACCCCAACAGAGGAAAACAACGAGCGCAGTAGAGAATCCTTTATGTTCTGTTTTTTTTTTTACAGGCATATGGTAAAGGCCTTTGTCCTGCAATGGAAGTTGGCTGTGAAATTGTTGGTAATTGTAATAACTTATTTATCATGGCAAGATTGCAGGTTCATAATCTATACGAACCCCAACAGTTAGGTGCGCTTGGCGATAGGTTACAAAAGGTCAGACATTTGATGCAAGTGCCTTACTGCACTACACTGCGTGCATTAGCACGCAGTGATAAAGCGCATCTTTCGCGTAGCTGTCATGAAGTTAAGGAGGCACACTGATTGATAAAGTGATTTTATTAAAGGCTGCGGAAACACAAGGTTATTTTTTTAGTCTTTACTGATTTTTATGTTATAAACCGTGAGACAAATGTCGATGCGGACTGTTGAGCTAGATTATATAGCAAAGCGGGCATTATACGCACCTCACAGAGATCAATGATTACATGAATAGTCATCTTAAATAAACTAATAAACTAGTTAAATTTTTTACTTCAAGGCAAGTTTATATTGCTATACTCCATTTCATACAAAGCAGTCAACGCAGCCAAGGCTGCGGCGCCTGTTCGCGCTCCTCGTCCGCATCGTAATGTAGTGCGTCAAAAGTAACAATCGTAATGAACTCAAAATTAAAGTAAATGTTGGTTGATATTGCAGTATAATGATAACGGTGTTTTATTTTGCAAAAAGATTGCTTTTTCTTTTACGTTCAACAAAACAGAGTGCCTTAGTTTGTTTGGGTTTTTTTTCCGGTCCCTCCTGTATCAGGTTTTCGCAGCTAGGCCGGCCGCGCAGGCCGGCCGGTCATGTCGTCTCCTTGAGTTGTTCACCTGAAGCATTTCCTTTCTCCGAGACCTGGTGCGCTGTTCTTTTTTCTGTAAAAATCACCGACCGTACAACCGCTGTAGGCCACTCACATGATACGCGTAGCAAATGTTATATATACCATTCCATAACCTACAGCACCAGTTTCTACACTCTTCTGAGTTGTGGCAGCAGTGAAAAACAACGACAGTAGATTACGATCGAGCAAATGGGCAACTTTAGTTACAAAGATGATATTTACAAAGATTAAAAACGTGAGAGCGGATGTCAACAATTAAATGCCAGCCACAACGTTCACTCACGCTGCGCTTACATCTCATTGGTGTGTAAGAAGCCCGATTTTTTACTCGTTTATGTTGTTACCGCGGGAGGACGATGGCGAGCTTCTGTGTGGAGAACGAACAGCGAGCTTCGTCAACCTCTTTGTGCGCCCTATTCAGGAACCACGGAACCTCGTCGTCGGCTTCTCGCAATAACAATGTCAACTGCAGCGACAAGTGCGCTAATATACTCCACCACTTGTTGCGTTTGATGACCTGCGCAGCGGAATCTCTGCTCACGGCCCAAATACACAGCTTTCAACAATTCCCATCTCACCACACTAGCTCACACCCATAACACACCGAGTCTGACATCTAATACAAAACATTACTACGAACGGAAGCACATCAAAGAATTTTCCTTGTGACAACAGCTCAAAAGTGGAGACTTCCCGAATCAGACGCCGCTCACTTTAAAGCCGGTGAGTACGCCGATCAATGCCGGGTTGCCGCTAGCCGAGGCTGCTCGGAATAATCGACACCGCACTGAATTCTATCACCACACAATGATTCACTGTGTGCCGCATGCAAGAATCACTGAACGCCCGAGAACAGCACTTCGCAATCACATCCGTCACCAATACACTACACTGTTTTTTCCCTTCGAAACCAGTAAGCAGCGCAAGTAAATAGCGCAGTGTTTTTCGAAGTACGCATTAGAGTTTGACAGTTTCGACTTTCTACCTCATGATAATTATAAGAAAAATAAAAAAGAAATGAAAAAAAACCAGCCAAGCCGGGAGTCGAACCTAGGCCCTTTGTAAAATGAACACAAACGCTTGCGCTTGGTACCACTAAGCCACGACGCGAGGCTGACGGATACATTTTGCTTGTTTTTTGCAGTGGACTACTTTCGTACCTTTGGCAGCGTTGACAACTATGTATGAAACGGAGTATAATTAGATGCCGCTCACAATCGAGGGTGAACGCAGTTTTTAAATTTTCTTTAACGGCAGTGCGCTTCGAGGTATCGAAAGTAAACAATCCGCGTTTGAAAGCTTGTTGAGTTGGCGTTCTTGCATTACTTAATTAAAAAATGGCGTCGCTGGGCGTATTATGGATGCAAAAGTCAAGTTAACTTTTTCCACGTCATCAAAGCTACTAACTATGCCTGAGAGAGAGAGAGAGAGATGGAGAAAGAGAATCTTTAATGCCTAGAGGCAATCGCAGTTAGTTTGGCGGGCCCTCATTCCAGGAACCCAATCGATTTTGCCGCCCTTCTTGCCTGGTTCACCAGCGAAAGCTGGTCAGCCTAATCTAATCTGGACAGCGTCGCCTCCCAGTCCTCAGTGGCTGTGTCATTGGTTCTTGGAATACCTGGATTCTTCTTGCATGCCCATGACTTCTGGTACAAGTAAGGCCCCTCACCGCAGAAGGTGCAATGCGGATCGCACGCATCTGCAAACAAATAGCTTAATTTGGCTGGATTTATATAAGTATTTGATTACAATATCTTTACGATCACTCCCTACTTAGATTTTTGTGCGGTTCGGCATATACTTTCCTTGCTAACCGCAAATGTTCCAATAATTTCGTATAGCTTAATATCGGTTCGTAATGTTTTGTTCCTGGAATGATGGGGGAACCGGGGGAATAGCGGGCGTGCAGTGCAGTGTGCGTTTATGTTTCCAACGTGCACAGAGTGTTCTGGACTCCATACGAATATGGATTTAAAGGGACCCTGAAATGAAATGACTACGGTGGGCTTATTGTAGTGAACAGATCTGCAGAGGAGGTCCATGTGGGTATTTTTGATAAATTTCAAAGCTCTGTGTGGATCTAATACATTAGAAATAATTTTGAAAACCGCTGCTTCCATTCGCTAGCGAACGATTAGGGCGACACACCTCACCGCTCGTGCTGTACCCCACCCCCATGGCGTCAGCGGGCTTATTGGGCGAGCTTGACGGCTGGTTCTTCTGCCCACTGACGTCATCGGGGTAGGGGATGCGCGGTGAGGTGTGGCGCCCTAATAGGCGGCGAGCTACTGCGAGCAGTGACCTTGAAAATTATTTGTAAATTGTAGGGTCCACGCAGACCTTTCAAATTTGACTCGAATACCCACAAAGACCACCTCTACAGACCTGCTGCATTATAATATACACACAGAAATATTTTCATGATACTTTGCGAGTATCCATCTTTTATAGTTTTGACTGTTCTGCTAGCGTGTTTCCCAATCCTTCCACTGGTGTAGTTTGGACATGCAGCCTGGGAGTCCGTAGTAACACATAAGGCTTTTCGGGAAACTTTCGACAAAACAATCACCACCTCCTCCGCCTAGGCGATTGTCTGGCATGGAATTGATGCCCCATTAACTAATTTCCCTTAAGCATCCATGCTTGCTAGGTTCATATCTCGTTCACTGTTCCAGCAGCGCCTACGTAAATTGCATCTTCCATACCTCCCTATGTTCTCCTGATGGCGTTTATATGATAGTCCGGGTGCATATTTCTCGGAATTGACTCCGCGCCGATCTAGCATATATGCTTTTCTTCAGTATTCTGTCCTCCGTAGACCAAATGCATGGGAGCCATAGTCTATCCCCTTCCTGATAGCCGTGTCCTCTGCGAAATTGAGTCGCCTTCAATAATAGCCCGACAACACGTTCTGCTTATTCAATAATTTCGTCTAGAGTATTGAGGATGCCCATCTGCAGTGGTCTTTCTGTTCCTGCGTTGACCGGGATATCAATTGTTCTTTTATATAATCGGCATATGAGAACCTCCAATTGGTTTTCCTCATTTTTCTTCCACTGCAGATATGGTGCTCTGTAAGCATACCTACTAACAATAAAAGCCTCTATGAACTTTATTATGCCTTTTTTTCTAAGTTCATGCTTGTGGTTTGATACCCTTCGAATCATTATCACCACTTGCTCAACTGTTGCCTGCAATCGCCTAATCACATCCGCGTTGTTGTAATTGCGGTCTATTAACAGACCTACAATTTTCGCAAAGGATACCTCTTGACGCTCCACAATAGATAATATAACAGTGTCAGATTCTCCTTTCTACCTAAATCTCCGATTTGTTGCGTGCGCTTGGAGGTCACAGCGATTAGCGTATTCTTGCACGGTACCCGCCGTACATTTGTAGTCTTTCCTGCATGCTCACGATTGACCCTCCGTTTGTTCAAATCGTAATATCGTCAGCATACAGTGCGTGCTTAGCGCCCTCTATGCTCTCCAACCTACTTGGCAGTACAAATAAAGCAGTGTTGAAAAGCAAAGGGGATAGCGCTGCGCCTGGCGGTGTAGTTTTGTTCATTCCGAACTATGCCAATTTGTGTTAATTGCAATCTAATTAGTCTGCTATTTAATCTATTCTAATTAAACTTTTCTCTCTCTCTCTCCCTCCCTAAGAAACTGCGCCTGTATTTGATGCATAATAGGAGCGAAAGACGCCATTTTATAATTATGCAATGCGAGAGGCCAACTCAACCAGCTGCGGAATGCGTGCATTGGACGTTCGATATTTGTAGCCACATTTCCGATGAAGAAACTTTTAAAACACCGCTCAATTTCCACGTTGCCGGCTATCAATCTCGCAATAAAGCTTCGCCCTCTCAAATCAAAAATAAACAATGTATTCATCAATTCATCAATTATTGATTCATATGTCGTACGTAATGTCCGCCTTGCTATACAATCCGGCTCAACAGGCCGCACCAGCGTATCTCTCACAGTTTATTTTTTCTAAATGAAAATTGGTAAAGTTTCAAGAAGATCCCTTTTTATGGGCAGATGCAGCGCTGTGCGATATATACTTCCCCTACTCAGACCGAACGACCTCCATACAAACGGCAGGCGCGTGGTATTACAACCAACATCTAAAAATTATTCTGCGGTTAAGAAGCACTCTTGCGGTTGCGCAGTTCAGACAGCCCGTGTTCTCAAAATTTAGGGTGATTAGAAAAAAGAAAGCTTTACATTTTCCTTAGCAATGAGTACAGTAGCATCTATCTGCAGAACTCACAAAGATTTTATTGCCGTTATTACTTGTAGAATTTCTAATTAAGGCATCATCGTAGCGCTTTATAACGGCGCACATATAGGTCGCTGCAGAGACAGCGGATATTTTTTTCTCTTTTATCTTGGGTACCATCCTTGAATTCTGTTTTCGCGATATGCCAAAACATTTCGAAAACAATTTTGAAATATTGAATCAATTTCACGGTAAAAGGTGATGGCCGCTCAGGATTATAAAAGTGCAAAACATTACATTTTAGGTTATTTCCAGGAGCCAAAACTTCTATCCAGAAGCACTCTCTTGTTTTTTTTTGTTTTTGTTTCCTGATGCGCTATATGTGAAGCATGTGATGTGAATATTGAATAAGGAAGCCACAAAGTAATGGCTTTAGGGGGACCTCCTGCTGGTAAGCGCGGCACTTAATTAGACGTCTTCGTAAAATTCATTTTGCTTAAATGACAGACGTCACGTTCCAGATAAAAAAATAACATTGATGAAGTACGTATCGCAGTGCTCCAGTTAAATTTGGAAAGTTGTATGTAGAGCAGTGTTCTAAATGACTATGTCCGGGATACCGTTCTGTTCACATCCTTATGTGAAAGAGTTCCGCCTATGCTACTTCGATGGGCTAAGCCATGACGCCAGATGTGGTGTCACTGCCTTACCGTACTCATCTGCGGGTATGCCCAAATCTATGGCGGGTTTGACTTCTCGCATTTCCTGTTCACGACGTTCTGGACAATGCTAATTCACAATCTTTGGGCACAGCCCAATTTGTTGCAAGAACACCCCTGTGACATAAACCTATTGTTCGTATTGGCATAAACCTGGGGCATTTCTATTGTTTACTTTCTTATATCTGCCAAAAACATTGCTAGCAAATCTAATGTTCCAACTCCATAGTACCTTTCCCGTTTCTAATGGTGACCTGGTGATAATACGCTTCCTGTAATTCTCTGCACTAAATTATATTGCCAATCTCCTAATGCTGAAGGAGACTACGATTCTGTGCCTCATTTAGGGGTTGGCTGGCGTCATCTTAGTCCCCGCTCCCAGCGGCGGCACCGTCTAAGCTTGACACGAAGACGTCATTTATCTTTGATGTGCAATAAGAAAACTACAATTTTATGACAATTTTGATGATTCTGGTTTATTTTCGTGGCAGTCAGGTTCTTTCGTTGAAGTTACTTTTAGATGCTTTGCCGCATAGTCTTGTGTATTTTTTTACATATGCACAAGGAATTCGTTTTTTAATCAAGTGGTACACATATCAAAGGGCAAATTTAGTTTGCGCCCTGATAAAGAGTTATTAACTTTAAGAGTTCAACTACGTTTCGCAAGACGGCTCTGTATAGATTTTGCGCTGTTGAAATTCCACCTGCGCCGCCACATGTAATCCTCTTAGTAGGAGAGTTATGGAGCGTCTTCAATTAATGGTCAGCTTCAAAAGGTTCTAAAAAAAAATTTTATAGGATCGTCGCTGTTGGGCGGCCTACCCAACTCTACGATGCATTAGGGTGTAGCACTGCATGAAGCATAGTTTTCGACTAGCTTGGAAGCCATGAGACTGGCTGCATATATTTTATGTATGTGCTTTCTTGTTCGCAGCAGCGTTATTTTCTATGTTTTAGCAAGTGTTGAAAAACACTCGAATCGCTGCGATTACCTTCCCAAAGCCTCTGCTCCCAATGCGATGCAGTGATCTTTTATCGCGTGAAGCAGTGGTGCCATCATCCGTGTCCAACAGGAATGCATGTTTTGTCCCTGTGATATATGGCTAAGAACACAGAAAAGGAAGCATACCCTAACACGGACATGGTGAACGCAGTGAACCGCATGTACCCATTACTTTTCGGGAAGAGCCCACGGAAGTTATTACGTGACAAAGCATCCTACTAGACATTTTCCAGGATATAAGCGAACATGGATCCATTTCTCATCAGACGAATTATGAGAAACTTCCTTTATGAGTAACATTTGTGCAGGAAGCATTAAATTGCGTTTTCAGAGTGTACATACACGCTGACAGGATTCCCCACAGGAAAAAGTATTGCGCAACCATTCTTCCAATAGAACCGAAACTACTTCGAGAGACGACGAAGGGACTGGAAACGGCAGCAAAGGAGCGCTGGCTGTTGTCTTCAAACGAGGCTGCTCCTTTAATTTGTCGGGGGAACAAATCAGTTTACAAATTTACTCCCACTTTTATATATCGAACAGCGAAATTTGAACAATAAATCCTAAAGGCGCGTGAACAAAGAACCAATTATTCAAAAATACTGTCAACGTACATACACAGCCAGCGCTTGTTAACATCGTATTTTTAAAGGAGTCATTGCACAACGGGCAGTTTCGGTAATATTCTTGCTTCATAACAGTGAAAGTTCATGTACTCCCAGAGGTGAATGCCAGAAAAGTTCAATTTACGGTGCGATGGCTGGTATGTTGCCGTTGTTTCCAACATAGTGTGCAATCAATAGCGCATCTGAGTATCTCTTAAACGAAAGTTCAAGTAGCTGGCACCGCATGAAGTCAGCAAGCAGAAAGTAATTTACGTTACACTGAAAGCGCATCAAATTCCAGTACTGGCAACAAAAATACATGAGACACCTCATACACTACGTACTTCTCCGCACAGGCAAATCCTTGCTTTAGACAGGCTAAACCAATTTTTTATCAATCTAAGGCGGACATATTCAAAGGAACAACAATGCGGAGAAACTTGCAGCTAGATATAGGCTGAAACCCACGCATATATTTGTTGCAGGCTTGCAGGCTAATTTAGGCCGCTCATCTAATCAAGATGCAGTTTATAAGAATAACAACTTCCTGCTAGAAACGAAGTGCGAATAACAGTGTTCGACGGTTCGTGAAAAAGTCGCACGTCACCGAACAAAGAAAAAGAGTTGACAAAACTTCACACTGCAGCTAAAAAAAAAAAAAACTGGAAATCAGCTCCGTCTTAACTTTAATGGCGCGACAGCTTTGATGGGTTAATGCCAATATGTGGGTAACTGGTCATTCTCCAACTTCTCATGCATCCCTTGAAGTACTCAGCGGTGCAGTGGTTAAGAGATGCTCCATTACCCTTTGACGGCAGGCGCTGTAGGGCATCTGAGACCCAGGTTGCTCACTTCTCGCGACCAGTCGTTATTTAAGTGCCAGTTGCGGCAGTGGCAGTTTGTTCAATATCTGGTGGGCAAGTTGTGAAGAAGTCATAAGGTCACGTGACCTAGTTGGCCCATCTACCACTTAGGTTCCTCCTCGGGATATTTCGCACGTGGCCAACGACGCTGACGTGAACGCCAGCCTTCCTGCGACATGAGGCCCTTACCGCAGTCTCGTTAAAATAGCCCCGCACCCGCCTCTTACCTTTACTCAAGCATTTCGTATCAAAACTACGGATACGGTACCACATCGTATCATATGCAATGATATAGTATGTTCAGGTACAGTGCGGCATATAGGGTTTGCCATCCCAAGGCGACTCATATGCTATAGAGAGCGTCGTCGTGAATGGCTCCATAATGCGTAATTTCGACAACCTGAGGCTCTTCAAAGGCCTCTAAAATCATACAGTCCACGGGCATCTTATTTCGCCTGCACTGATCACGGACTACTTTTAGCTGCTGCTGTCGGCAAGCACAGGAAAATTTTGTCCCTTAAACGCTGACCCGCGGCGAACCGGCGTGAGAACATCGCGCCAAATCTCAAGCAAGCGCACTGCCACTGACGGGTTCAGAACGTGTGAGCGGGTGGCGTGTATAGGTCCGTCAATCGTTGTGTGACATGACGTACCTGCTCCGCTCTTCCTATTCAATCCAGCAATCACAGAGTAAACCGCCGTATCTGCTTAGACTCTGCCCACCAATTACCCGTCAGCGGCAGAAAGAGGGCTTTCTAGGGAGCGCGCAATGTCGCGTCCGAGCGGGGCCGCGGATTTTGCGAGAGGTCTGTGCGTTCAATCGAGAGCATGTGCACCTCTGGCTTGTTCTCTTCTATACAGAAGTCGACGGCAGGTGTGGTTCGAAGTGTGCTGTGGCGGCCCATGACCTGGACAAGAAACATTTGAAGATTGCGACCAGCAGTATCTCTAGCCCATCCTAGGCAGTAGATATATTGGAAATTGTGGGGTTTCATGTCCGAAAGCGCGCCATGGAGTATGAGGACGCCGTAGTGGAGGTCTACGAGGGCTGACCTCCGGTAGTCGTGCGTCGGGACAGTTATTCTGCGGCCCCCGCTGAGGCCCCTAGAGGGCCAAGCCAAGTTCCGAACAACCACGGACCGGAGCACCCACGCTTAGACTTGTAGACTTATATAGCATCGCCGTCTCCGGGGAAAAGGGGATCCTGGTGGTTGACCCGATGCTCGGGTAGAGAGAGGGTGATTTCATCGAATGCACGTTGAATGCAGGATGGCTCTTCAAAAGTGAAGTCAGATTTCAAGAAAGGTCGTTCAGTTTGTCAGAGCTATGACATATTCTATGACGCGGGCGAAGCGTAGATGTACTGTCACTGGGCGCGCACACCCTAGCGGAGTGGCCACGCCTCCAAACTGATGAAAAAGCAGCCCTTCGGCACCTACAGAGAAGGTGGCGACTCACAGCGTCAGGGTGCAGCTCCGTTTAGCTCCACAGCGTCTCCGTGACGACGGGTCCCTCTCGCGCGAGACGCTCACATCGTCGCTTGCAGTTCTTTCGACAGAACGCGCAACTCTTGTCGCACCTTGAACCGCTGGCACACAGCAGCATCAGCAGCAGTCATAAAAAATGGTCACAGTGGGCTTTACAGCTCAGGGCTAACTTCGGTCCCTCACGGATAGATTTTCCATCGAGGGAGGGCTGTGGTGAACTAAGCCCGTTTTGCAAGCATTTTACCCCAGAAGAGCCAAGCACGAGGCTTGGGGAAACCTTGCGTTCATTAGAAAACGGATGAGTAACCGGTGGCACTCGGGATCGAGCTCCGCACCTCCCGAATGCGAGGCGGATACTCTAAATGAATACCACCGATTCAGGCAATTGTATTTAGTCACGACAGGCCACGAAAAAATGCGAATGGCGTTTCAGTGCGCGCGCGCGCGCGCGCGCGCGTGTGTGTGTGTGTGTGTGTGTGTGTGTGTGTGTGTGTGTGTGTGTGTGTGTGTGTGTGTGTGTGTGTGCGTGCGTGCGTGCGTGCGTGCGTGCGTGCGTGCGTGCGTGCGTGCGTGTGTGTGTGTGTGTGTGTGTGTGTGTGTGTGTGTGTGTGTGTGTGTGTGTGTGTGTCGTATTCACGTGACGTGACACTGCACCGCTCGCAGAGTTCCTGCTAAAAAACATGAACATGAATGGACACTGAAGTCTTGGACAAACTGATGTATCCTCCGTCTGAGAAATCCGCCCAAATACATGCTGCAAAGGAACTCTGTCCGCCATATGGGTTCAATTCCTCACAAAATTGCACCTCTAAGTCGCCTTTTGTCAACACTCCACGCTGTAAAATTTGAGGCCGTATCTGGCGCAATACCTGACGCATGTAATGGCACTTTTCTAGTTTGTAGCATGCCAGCGCACAAAACTTGTGTTCACATCTGGATATGATGAATTCGTCACAAAGAGCAGAACGGTAATCGCTCATTACTTCTTAGGGCTGCTGTACTGGCCATTTTTTTTTATCTAGACTCCAGGACATGAGACTAAACGCCGGTCATTGTTGAACGCGGACAGTAAACTGAAAGAAATTTGCAAAGTGCAAAGTACCGCTTTTGCGGGACAACAGTGCCTTGGCTGGCAGACATCAAAAAAGAGGCGAATAATGTTAACTAGTTAGGCGCTAAGAGAATATCTGATAGCTAACTTTGTGGCTGTTCCATTTAGACACGTGGCTACAAATAGAGGTGTGTATCCGGTCGTTGGTGATATCCTGGGATATTCTAATAGTGTTCAGTAAATACTAAATAATTCACTAAATACTAAAATCACTAAATAATAAATAGTAAATAGTGTTCAGTACTGCGAAAGCGCCATTACCCTTAGCGCTGCTGCTCGACAAATTTATTTCGACTAGAGGCATGCACTGGAGGGGTTCCTTTGCCTCCATACTTTATGAAAGCGCATGGATTTTGGCACTTTGTAGCCCAATATTGGTGCGCCAGAGCACCGAGAGCAATCGCGTTTTCTAAATTATAAAACTTATATACGTACTACTATCAACAGGCTTCAAATATCCGATTACCACCAAGCGCGCAATGCTAAATTGCTCTACTCATAATGCTGTTCTAGGCATAAACTTTCTGCATATAAGTGGACGCCATCACTGAGTTCCACACGGGCAACGTTCGCGTTGAAGGTTGCCTTCCGTCTAATTTCTTTAAAAAATCCCTTTCAAAAAAGCGGAATAGAGGAGTAAATTCTTACTTGATATTTCGGGAAAATAAGTAAGCGTGAAGTATGGCTAAAGTAATTCCTCGTCATTTTCAATACCTCTTTGCCTCTGATAAGCTGCTGTTCCCTTCCCAAAATGTTGAATATTGCACAACTTTGTTTCATAGTATTCAAAGTCCCAACGTTCTGTTCAAGTGTCTTGGTCCTCCGCACTGCAAAGTAAGTATTCGCGGATGGTATTTAGCAGGCGCAACAAACCAGAATTTTGAAAGATATTCTCTATACCTTGACTCCCAAATAGTCCTAATCCAACAGCCCGAATTCCTTTCGTGTACAAGGTGTTTATAGATGCGCGGTACTGTCAAAGCACGCTTGCGTGCGTCCTGTTGCCCTTCTCTGTCAGTGTCTGTGTATATCTGCTAGTAAAAATGTTTGCTTACGACAAACAACTAGCGCAATTGAGAGCCTTAGCAGTGATACTGTCAGCTTACAAGAGATCTCTGTTTGGCGTGTGATCACTTTTATCTTGCCCCGCACGGGCATCTGCAGCATGCAGATGATGAAAGTTGCGGCACAACGGTTTCCCGACCATACGCAAGAACATCCCCCAAGCGGGATGTTGCCGAGCAGTGCGCCACCACGGACCGGAGCCCTCATCGCCGTCTCCGGGGAAAAGGGTATCCTGATGGTTGAGCCGATGCTGGGCTAGAGAGAGGGTTATTTCATCGAATGCACGTTGAATGCAGGATGGCTCTTCAAAACTGAAGTCACATATATATTCACATTCACAGATGTCTCAGAGCTATGACATATTCTTAAAAGCTGTCAGGAAAAAACAGTTATACAGGATATTTTTTGAAACCTTTACAGATTTTGACTTAAAAACTGCTAGAGATATACGTTGGTACGCTCTGTTCAGCCGGATTGTACAGCTTCAGCCGGATTGTACAGCAAGGCGGACTATACACCTGATCCTAATAGATCATTAAACGGTTATTAACAACAATTAGACATGTACTTTTTTATTTTTGCTTTTAAAGAGCCAGGTTATTCAACGAAATTGATGGCCGTAAATCTCGAAAGTCAGCTGCGTTTCCAAGTTTTCTTAATCGGCAAAGTGTTTCGAAAGATTAACGGCAAAAATACCCACTTGAAAGCGCATTGATCTAGATTTCCCGTAATGCATTTTAATAAATTGGCGCGCTTACACATCTTAAGCATCAAATACAGGTGCAGTTGGTGTATTTGATGGTGTAGAAGAAGTTGTTGGATGTGGCAACATCATGCACCGTTAGGCCATTTTTGTACTTATGTAATGCGAAAAAGCCAACTCAAACAACTTTTAAATGCGTATTTTTGACGTTCCATATTTCAAAGCACATTTCCCATTCGGAAATTTAAAACCATCTCCCCTTCAATGTTGACAGGCGTCAATTTAGCAATAAAGCCGTGCCCCTTGAAATTAAATGTAAAAAGTTTATTAGTGGATTTAAGTTAATTTAGCTTCGAATCATTAATCCATGTGACGCGATAATCTCCGCCTTCCTGTACAATCCAGCTCAACAAACCGCACCGACATATCTCTTAGATTTTTTAACTAACCCTTGTAAATATTGAAAGAAAAACTCTATGTTGAAGGGTGAATAAACTCCATAAAACCAACATTTTCCTTTCTAAAATCATTTAGCAAAACATGCCGTTGTTCTCGAGAGCAGAGAACGCAGAGAAATGCCGAACTTATTCATTTGGGCGAATTAACTTCATTCCCCTCGAAACCCCCCATCCTTCAAAGAGTTTCTGAGACAGCAGACGACCGTCCGTGACATGTTCGCAAACAATGGCTCATCGCTGTCCTCATCCGAATTGTCCTCTAATAGGGAGATCGTGGAGTGCATGTCAGGCGACCATCATTATTTCTTTGGGTGCCGCTCATAATGAATAGTTTTAGAATGTTATTTGGAGAGATGAGAGCAAGACTACAGGCAAGTGATGCCTGAAAATAAGCCACAGACTGCACTCGTTAGTGGTTGCATACACACAAGGCATTGACCGCCACTGCACTACAGTTGCCCCTAAATTGAGGCGCCTACATTACCGCGTCGGCCTTTTTGAACTTGCGGCAGCTTACGTGCACTTTCAACACAATTCTAGCTAAGAGAAGGCAATAAGCTTGAAAGCAGCCACATAGGACACCGCCGGTGAACTGCTGGAGGCTTGTAGGAGCGCGGACAAATTTTAGTAACCTTTAGATTGCATGTCGTTTAGGGACTTACGCATGTACTTAGGAATGTCGCTTAAAAATCTGATGACGGGAAGAAAATGTTGCTACTTCTGGAAAAATGATACAGACATTGCTGAGGCCTATCTGATGCTGGAAGCGCCTCAGAACCTTTTCGACTTTTTAGTAGCGCTGTGAGGAGAGTGGATGGCAATTTTTCGAACACTCATCTATAAGCTCAGCACTTATTCCCAAAACATTGTACGAATACGATGTCGTGCCTTCTCTCTCAATTCTGGACGTGTGACCTGCGATTTCGCTCTTTTACGATTCTGCTTCCCTTTAAGCTGTGAAGTTATGTTTATATAACTCTAAATTCGATAATGAATAAACCTCATTTCGTAGCTCTGCGTAAGCACATGTCAAATGCGTTTTCCAACGCGTCTTCTTTTCTTGCACATGCCGGTAACCATTTCAAAAATAACATACCGTGGGGGCTGCGCTGATGTATGACACCCTTAGCGAGTTTAAAGCTCAGCACCGCCAGCGAGGAAAGGTGCCAAAGTGTCAGCACTGAGGCAATTATATGGAAAGACCCGCCAGCAGCAATGCAATGCTATTTTGCACAAAATACGCCTTTGTTGAATTCTGTTATATTTCACTAAAGGCTATTAGCAATACTTAGAAAGACAATTTTTTCAGGTGGAATTTCAAGCTGGGGTGGCATCCTGAACAAAACGATAAGCATACTGGAAAGTGTCAGGATGTTCGTACGGTGGTATCGCCACAGGAGGTAGAGGTTGGTAGGGAGGACCAGGACGGCTGGGAAGTTACCGAATGAGTGGTTGTTAAACAACCTTTTGGTCGAAAGATTTAACTGCATCGCAGTTAAGAAGATTCTTACAGTGATCATGCATTGGAGGGTGGTCCTGGAGGAGTTCTTGGTGCAGGAGGAGGTGGTCTACGAGAAAGTAACGGTGTGATATCTGCTTGGCATGGAGCTAGAGAACAATGTCAGTGATTCAGTAAACAGGCTGACAATTTTCTTGCGGGGGTTTGGCTTTCAAAGGAGGAGGCTGGTAAGGGGGACCAGGAGGCCTAGAAAGACAAGAGAGAGTGTGAAGTGATCATAGAAGAAAAGGCTTGATGCCATGACCTCGACTACATCCTCCAGAAGATGAGGTACCCTTACAGTGGTCTCGCCTCCTGAGGGGTCCGGGTGGAGGCCGTTGACGAAGAGAAGGTGGCCTACGAAGTTTATGTACCAATTAAAAGGTGCATTGAAGTTGTAGCTAGGGATTCGTTATGCAGAAAGTGTTCGTGACAACAACTGCTCTTATGGTGGTGGGGGCAGGTAGGCAGAAGGGGGCTGGAATGGAGGGCGGCTGGACCTGTAAATGGGGTTAGGATTCGAAACTATTTGCTACCAAACAGTTCAGCCAGCTGGACAAAACCGTGGAGGTTCAGAATTATCTTGAAACTGAGAAAATTAAAGCGCTTTAAGACAAGTCTCAGGCATCCATAACAATAATTGAGTGCTTCTGGAGTAAAGAAACTCTGCCTTATAGACAAATGTGTTCGTGCTTATTTCCATGAGATAGCCGTTCGCGGCACTACTAGAGCTTGCAAAATTTTGCAACGGTAATGTCTTCATTAATAATAATTAAAAAAATAGCTCAGCCGCAGCAGTCGATCGGTGGTTATGGGGATCGGCTGCTGTCTCGAAAGGCGCAGCTTCGAACCTGGCCGGGGCGGTCGCATTTCGATGGAGGCGAAATTCTAGCGAGCCTTGTACTATGCTATGTCAATGCACGTTAAAAAAATGAGCCGACGCTGAAGCAGCGATCGAATATCGAGTGTTAACATACCTAACATCGGTAGCCGGTTTGCATCCCTGCCGCGAGTTAGCTTCTAACTTGACTAGTAAATTCATGGTTCACGACATCGTATGCCACCACCTAACACTCTCCGACAAACTATTGAGCCGCAATGCTCAAATAGATATGTTCATATAGAGGTTCATATAGATTCGTAAAGAGGTGGAACTGGTGGTACATAGGCCGCCGGTTTGAATCCCTGCCGCGAGCTAGGCTCTAACTTTACTTGCAACTTGGAGGGTGATGTATTGCACCGGCGAATCAGCAGGTTGACACATCTGCGCTTGATCGGTCTACCTTGACACCAATGCTATAGACGCATGGTTTATTCTTGAGTGGAGCTGCTTACCGTTGATATTTTCCTGTCACAATCTGAGCAGTGCTACGTCCTCTTTCCCTTCTCTTTTATCTACTCTGCAAAGTGAGAGAGAGAGAGACTCTTTAATAAAGTACAGAGAATTTCGCCGCCGGCGTTTAAAAATCGCTGGCATGCTACTCTGGCTAGTGAGGGGAATTTGGGAGATAAAGACAGAAGAAGAGCGGTGTAGAAGTGAGATAAGACCATTAAATACCAATGGCATATATGTTCGCACAGTCACCTCTTACACTTTTGTACTGTCGTCGTTTCCCTACAAATATTCCTTCTACGGAGTGATATATGAACTTTTCGTATTGTACAGGCGAAAAAAATAACATTCATCCTAAAACGCTGAGCATGCGGCACTAGATCAAATTCCTCGTAATAAGGATGAGCGTTATGTGGAATAAGTTTTAACGTTCAAACCAATTTAGACTGCGTTCTTGTTACAGGGGCCTGTCATGGTATTTTTTATTACGAAACGGTTCAGTGCTGTCATGCGAAGAAATATCACGTGCTTTCTACATATCTGCTTTTTACTCGGCACACACGCGCGGCATCATATCTCTGTTTCCGCTAAAAACACTTTAGTGGTATCACACTGCTTACTCTGGGAGGCGTGGAGCACCAAGACGCGTACACACACGATAACAGGTCAAGCGTCACTTACTGAAGTGAAAGCCAAGCTTAAATGTAATCAGCAGCAGGCCGGTCGACTCCATTTTAGATCAAGGCCTCTCCTACTGTCTCCGATTTACTACATCTCTCCCCGAAAGCTGAAACTTGACGCCTGCAAATCTTTTTCCCACCTCACTTCAAAGAACCGTTCGCACCAAATACTACCTTTCCAATTTCTTCTCGTCCGTTTTATCACCCAACATAACAGCAGTTATATGTTCTTCGAAATGCGTGCCCACCCTACGTGTATTTCGTCCATTTTTGTTTGGCCTTGGAGGTAATCAGCTCTTGTTTATTACCTAGCCCATAGCCGTTGTTTTTCGCATCTGAAATTTGCATGCAGTGCTTTTTCATCTAGTCATATTGTCCTACTGCAACTCTTTTCAAGCTTTTCCTTTAGTAGCGAATATTCAGCTTTAGAGTGATGCCTAACTGGACGCACTGGGTCAGATTTTTTTTTTTCGGTGGTTATTGCTAGCGCTTAGCGAAAGCTAGCAATGTTCTATTGCCAATTTTTCTACCAAAAGCTGGTTGCGCCACCATCTTGGGGTATTGCACGCATAAAATTAGGAAAAATCGGCTGGGGTACAACACGGCGGTACCTAGCTTACAGCGCGGAAGCTCGATGGGCCTCTTGTTCTTCTTCGGTTTATGCTTAAATCTTAGCATGTTTCCCCGCTATATCCTTCGCCAACGCGCCCTGTCGACGTTCTTAATCATAAGAATGATCAGGTTCATTCAACCATCTACGATAGACAGCCGAAGCACTGGTTCCAGCGGGCGACTCTTCCATGGCTATCCGCGAACGTCAAGGAACGCTTCGCACTCTTTATTATCTTATCAGATGAACGGCGAGTCATGTGGCTCAGCGCAATTTCGAGGTGAGCGTAGAATCACGACCGCCACGTGTAGCAAGTCTCCTTGCCGTCGACCGCCACCAACTGTACCAGCATTTCTGGGACAAAACTGTGCAGTTGTTGTGCACCTCAAGACAGCGTCAACAACAGCAGCTGCTGGCTTCATAAGCTGCGATCGGTCGGGCGTTAGCGACAGTTCGGCAGCGGTGCACCTAGGACACCTATCAAAATATATCTGGTCTCGCTGGTGAGCGGAGCGCACGGCATACGGCCAAACGTGTGCACAGCTGATGTGCGACACCCCTTGTGTCTGTATGTCCTGCTTTGAATTCCTTCAAATTTAAAATGACAAAGGATTCGTAGAGTAACAAGAATGCCGCTTAGGAGTATTCTTGTAGTAAGCTGTAAGAAGACCTCACAGCCAATAGGTTAGCACTGCAGGAGCAATGAATTAAAGGCGCTCGGCAACCTAAAAACAGTGGAGGAGGAAATTCGAGATTTCGTCCAGCAAAACATGCACAGTAAAAGTCAGAGTGATCAACTTGTTTTCGAAAGCTTCAAGAGCTGGCACAATATCAGCGTTGTAATAACTTCTAAGTGAAAGGCGTCCTTCTGGAAGGTGAACCTATGGATGCCTTAAAGAAAATCGGGCATTTTGCAGCAGAAGAGGTTAACAATTGCACACAGTTTTAACTTTCAGGCACGATGAGTTCAACACAACTGATCGTTTTTTTTAGAGAGAAGCAATAAGAACGTCTTGCTCCCCAAGGCAAAAAAGAGTAAATTAGACACAAAAATGATTGGTTTTCATTACTCTCAGCCCGTGTTCGTTAATGAACACGTAACAAGGCTCGCCAGACAGCTTCCTGGAACCGCCCTCAAGAAAAAGAAAGAGGTTAATTGGAAATTGATCTGGACGAATGGTGGAAAAGTATTTGGGAGACGAATTCGGACATCTCCAGTTCTGCGATTTTTTTTTTCAGACGACGACCTCGTTAGCATCACTTAAACCACCTCTGTTGCTCAGAACTAGCAAAAACAAAACAGAAGAAAGTGGCTAGACACGTAGCCATGATTAATCCTGCATCATAGGTATTTTTTAAGACTGCATCTGCTTACGCGCAGCTTCAAAGCAAACACAATAAATGACTCCATCTATCTCGAACTATTCCAGTTCAGCTTGATGCCATACTTATTTCAGACATTTGGCGAAGAGGCAGTGAAAATCCACCGCAATTTGAAAACTAAATGTATGGTCTTGCCGGAAATTCGGGGCGTGGTGAAGGGTGTCGCTGTCTATGTCCAAAGGCGTTCGCTGCATGACGTGGTTCCTTAATTTCCTTGATCAGCTAAAACATTATTGGCTGACAGGTAGCTTCGATTCGGCCAACGTTTCAATGATATGCTCACCGCCGTGAGCAAATGAAAAAAAAATGTTTCTTTTGCCGAAGATATATTACACTGGTTATGCAACAGGCGATAAGATCGTGACAAAAAGGGAGGTGGATATGAACATGTTGACGGACAATATGAATTCTAGAACTGTTGGCGATATAGTGAATCCTTGCACATGTGCTAATCTTGTTTGCTGCAGCACAAACGTGGATCCGCCGCTCGCTTCATCTCGTATATTATCTGCTTATTTCAATGATCATCTCCTTATTTTTTGATGCCGCACATTCACGAAAAACAAAATCAGCAACCCTGTCTCTTCATATCGCTACGTATCTAATGATGCACTCAAGAAGTTTCGCTGTCTGATAGAGCACACCAATTGGGAATTTGTTTTCACTGAATGCCATTCAAACATCGCGCAGTCTTTTTGTCAAAAAATGAAACACTGCAACAATAAAGCATTTTTCTTGATTGCCAGGAACTCTTGCTACAAAATAAAATAAGGTACCTGCGTAGGCGCAGCACACCTAGATCAGATAAAACGCAAACATAGATTGTACACTTCCTTTTAAGCCGACTCGGTGGCTCAGTGGCTATGGTGCTCGGCTGCTGACCCGAAAGACGCGGGTTCGATCCCGGCCGCGGCGGTTGAATTTCTTTGGAGGAGAAATTCTAGAGGCCCGTGTACTGTGCGATGTCAGTGCACGTTAAAGAACCCCAGGTGGTCGAAATTTCCGGAGCCCTCCACTACGGCGTCTCTCATAGCCTTAGTCGCTTTGGGACGTTAAACCCCATAACCCAAACCAAACTTCTTTTTAAAAACGTGTGAGGTCGATAAGCTTTTCGAATTCAAAATATTGCAGCCTGCCTAATAAAGAAATTAAGCAAGAGAAGTTATACTACTAAGAAAAGTTATTCAGACGCATTTCCAACAACTTCAGGAAAATTTGGCAAAAGATCAGAAACCTTACGCACTGCAGCTGTCATAGTGGGGTTACCTATGTTTCCTTGTCACAAAGAATCCTTATTGGCGATGAAGCGGCCGACATATTGAATAACCATTTCATGCACAGCGGAACATATAGTCCTCCTTGCCAACATTGACAAGCACATGCTTTAACGAAACCTGCTATATTTAGCTTTGTTTTATGGTGGTTTAATGTCCCAGAGTGGCTTAGGCTGAGGAATACCGTAGTGAAGGGCTCCGGAAATTTCGAACACCTGGGTTTTTTTTTAACGAGCACTGACATCGCACAGTACACTGGCCCCTAGAATTTCGCCTCCATGAAAATTCGACCACCGCGACGGCCACGATTAAACCCGCGTCTTTCGGGTCAGCAGCCGAGCGCCATAACCACTGAGCCTCCGCGGCAGCTGACACCTGCTGTACTGAACTCATTAACAATGCCGCTAACTACACCCACTGAATAAGGAACTTATAGCAAATCTTATACCACTGCAGCTGCTATATATATTCAATTCCTATAAAATATATCAAAGAGCTATCTCTGCAGCTCTAGCCCATACTGTTAATAGTACGCTTCAGACTGGGGTTTTCAGATGGTCTCAAAATAGCAGGATTGTGCCCAATTGATTCGAGTGGGAACGAGCATTCACCCAATGAGTTCCGTACTACATCAGCGCTCTCCATGTAAATCAAAAGTTTTTGAAGGTATCATAAACATAAGAGTTAAAGGTTTTACATCGAAACATAACAGAATCAATGAGGCAGAGTATAGATTCCAAAAAGGCGTCAACTAAACAGGCATTGTAGAATATTAAAAATGAAATAATAAGTGTGGAACATCTGTATACAATAGGAATATTTTTGGATCCACAAACGGGCTTTGATTTGTGGACCATGATATATTTTAGTTTCGCTTTATGACTACGGTATACGAGGTGTTACATTAGACCGAATGAGAAATTATTCAACTAGTAAATCCCAATATGTTAAATAAATAACACATCTTTGGCAATTTCAAAAATTTCTTTTGTCATCCAGCAAAGATCAATTCCTGGACCAATATTGTTCAATGTGCACATTTTTTATTTCTATTTTATTTTTATTCACCATTCTGTAAGCCCTTTGGCGCTGTTAGAGGGTGGTTAAAAAAAAACAAAAAAGGCACCTTATACAGGATGAAAGTACATGGTACCGAAGAAATGCGCATTTGAACAAGGAGCACAATTTCAGTTTTCGCCGCCACTGGCCAATCTCGCAGTACAAGCGTAATGATCAAATAGGAGAAAAACATTACAGATCTCTGAGGCTTGCAAAGGTGTATGATGGTTACGTGTTCGATCAATATTGAAACATGTAAGTTTTCTTTAAAAACCACTAGTGCACTTTAATCACACGAGGATGACAAAAAAAGGCAACCTAAATGTTGGAAGTGAAACAAAACCTGCGATTGGCGTTGCAACAGGCGGTCAGTTGAGTTTCGGTATATATGTGGGTGCTTCGCTGCAATGCATTCTGCGTGCCCGCATGGTTTCGTTTTGCGCCTCGACACACAAAGGTGGATAATCACAAGAACCCCTAGTGTCTTTCTAATAAAACTTGTTGCTGGGTGAGTTCGTGCATAGTTTCTTGAAAAAGTTAGCGCAACACAAAAACAATCACGAGAAAGAAAGACAGGACTACTCGCCTCTATAAGTGCTCCTGGGACGAATTTCGCGCAATGGCACGCAACTATGACAAGGAAAAAGAGCTATGTATAGCCAATGTTAAACGCGCCTCCACGATAGCAAACGCACTGCTCGGCGCGTTCGTATTGCCAACGTACGAAGCCGCTGGGCTGTATAACCAGCCCTACGAGAACTATTACTATAGAATTTAAATATGCCCGCACGTACCAGCCACTACACATCAGTCGTGAAGGTGGCGCGGCGGTGACAGCGACACTGCTGACTGCTCATAGCAAGGACTATATTGCCAGGCCCACCGCCTCAGTCCTCAAAACCATCGCACACTGTGTGGGGTTGAAATCACTCAATGCAGGTCGCAGTTCTTTGCAAGAACTTCGCTGTCGAAATCGGTGACGAGATCCATCGTGACGTTGGTGCAAATGTAAACGAAGCGACGACGGCTGATAGAGGCCTTCAACGTCCGGCCGGCAATAGTTATCATTTCGGTTGCCGCTAGGCGGGAACGAAGCGCTCGCTGCCATCAATCACGGACTCCCCGTTTCCGTTCCTGCCACTTTACGTCGCTCTTGTGCTATTTCGTCGTGAGAGAGTCCCGAGTTGTAATCGCAGCAGCCGCTAAAAGCTTTTCGACTACGAATCAAATTTCTTAGCAATAATTCACCTTTCGCTGCCGGGCAAGCAGCAACAAAGCCGCAATATGCCGCACTATCGAATTTTACTAACAAAACAAATAGATGTCATTGTCCTCAGTGCAGCGTTGCCGCATTGGAAAGTGGCGGCGATACCACAACCTCCTAAATTTTTCACCAGAGCTCACCAGAAGCTAAAATTAAGCTAAAAAAAACAAGAATCAACCTTCGTCGAACACTCATTTTATTAATAACGTAGAACCATTTCGTTCAGCCTTTAATCACCACTTTTAGCGTCATAGATGTCTGAAAGGAACCTGCGTAGCCTATCGTCTGTGATGATAAATTTCACGCAGCACATCTCTCTGGAGGCCTACGTTGTGCGAATTCGTAAATGGCATCCAAAGTTTTCAGTGACATCTTGTCCAGTACTTCGTCTTCACACACGTGTCTTGGCTGAAGAACCGCTCTACCACCGCATTTGACACTGGGCTCGAAAGAGAGGCCAGTGCATAAAATGGCAGTTCATTGTACGGTTTTTCACCCGTGGTGTTCTCATATCTGAAAATACCGGCCCGGAATGTTTCCGAATCCTCTGGGAGTTTGCCGTCAAATACGTGCTCCTCCCTACAAAGATGCATCACAGTTCTCCTGTATTGCATTTCAATGAGGTGCAGGTTTTCTTACATCAGGTGATGAACTGGAAGTTGAAAAACAGAAAGCCGTGCAGTTTGGGACAGGTCTCGCGAAGGATGAAGTGGACTCATGCCTTGATATATTGCTTGATTTGCAGGAAGACACTTTTCCACTTCCTTTAACAAGTCATCGAGGGAATCTTGATAGTGTTGTTTCAACCAGTGCACGGCAGCTTCGATAAGGTTGGACTCTTGGTGCTTGTAACGGAGGAGTTCGCTGTGAAACTGAGCTCCGAAGTCAGTCATACCCAAAGAAAGATCATGCCCTTGCCTGTTGAGTATTCTGGACTTCAGCGTTCGGTGAAGAAGGACAAGCTCTTTAAACATCTTGTCTGGGTCAATGCCCACGGATTGAAAGAATGCATTTATCTTTTCGAACTCTTGGACGACGGGAGACAGAAATATGAAAAAAAGGAAGTTCACAACATCACAGGGCACGTCGTGGATCAATCATGCTTTGTGACTGACTTCTTTCTTGGCTAACTGAAAGTATGCCTTCACCTCGTTCCAGTTTTCAAGAAATCTCTTGATCACATGTCCTCGAACAAGCCATCGTGTGACAGATAACTTCAAAAATATCGTGTGGCAAGTCTTTACACTTTTCTCATCCACTTCTTGTTCTTTCATTTCTTCAAAAAGTTCCTTGTAAGCATGGCATCGAAGGGTACTGTTTGAAAACCATTTTGGAATTCCGGTTAGTAGGTAGCCGAGAATAGAAAGCAAGGTTTCAAATGCGCTTTGAACACAGAGGGCTAAGGAATGGCAGACACACTTATTCAGTATGCAATTAGGAGATTTTTCCATGATTCGTGACCACACACTGTTGTTTTCCCCAGCCATTACAGCTGCTCCATCATAGGTAATTCCGACACAGTCCGCAATGCACATCCCATACTCAACAAAGAACCTTCGATAATATGAAAAATTGCCTCACCAGTAGCCTGTACAACTGGATAAAGCCCCAGGAGACGGTTACAATTTTGCCGGATTTCTCGCTGAAATATCGTGCGGACATTGCGAACAGCTTCTCAACCGCGACGTCCGTGGTCTCAACCAGCATCAGAGAGAACTTTTTGCCTTTGATGTCAGCCTTTACTTCGTCTTTAAGTGAAGAATACAAGACGGAGTTAATCAAAGCTGTGCATTTTGTGCGGTGAAGACGCAGGTGCTCAAGAGTACTCCCTTTGTCATTTTATTTTATCACTTCCCCTAAATGGTCAATCGCCTAGGTAGGGCAGTGGCAGCAAGTCGCAAGAGCTAACGCCAACTCTGCACGTTTCAGATCATCTAACAGGTCCGGCTGCTTCTTTCGTAAATTCAGCGCCTTCGAACCTGATGCAGGCTTCACAACTGCTTTGTGCTGTGCACCCTGTGCATGTTTGGTTAGTGTGCCGCGGTGTGTGCATGGATTTTCGGCATAACTTGCAGAACGGAAGCTTGGTACCTTGTGATGTTACACTGGTCAGCCATGGGAATTCTTGGTTCCAGGATTCGAGGTACCTCCTGTTGGCGTCATAGAACATTTGGGGGTCTTTTCACTCTCTTGGTACTTTCTGCATCGTCCTGGTCCTCCGAAGTCGTCAATTTTCTTTGAAGGTTGCTTTGCTTGTTCATCGCGAAGCGGTTCAGCCTGGAAAAAGGAGGATATTCGGGGCAAGCGCTAAAAATAGGTCAACATAAGCAAATAAATGCCAAATCTGCCAAATCGCGATGAGGTGAGCTTGAGATGTTCCGTGCGGATGATAGGTAACAGGTTTCACGGAGGCTGAACGTCGCTGATTACAACGTGACGGACAGTGACGTAGGTGACAGCGCGAACGGATGAGAAAACCAGTTGTGGTAAGCCCCTCCCTCCAACGCCGTTTCTCCTCCTCTCTCGCTTTCAATTGTTTTCCTCACTCTTCCTTGGGTGCCTCGATGTGTGTGTGTGTGTGGGGGGGGGGGGGGTTCCTATGAAATATTCTGGGTAGTTCTGGGGTCCAAAATACTGGTCCAAAATTATGTTCTCCGGTGAGTGGCTTCTGAAAACGCAGTTGTAGTAATCCTTTCAAGAGCGAGGCAAGTGCGAGTTGTAGTCTCAAGAGCGAGGCAAGTGCTGCACGCAAAAAACAAACCAGCACAAAGGAAGTGGCAGGCGAGGGGACCTCGCCAGCCACACCGACTGAATCGCACAAGAGCGCCCCATCCTAGGAAACGATGAAATAAGTGAAAATTTCAGCAAATTCTTGGAGCTCGCGGGCAGATCGCTGAAAGTGCATTAGACTGAGGCTACCACACTCAGGCGGCAGAGTGTTACCCGCGCGCCTTTTAGGCTTGCGAAACCTGGACCTCCTGCGGACGAGCAGTGCCGGTAGGTGGTGATCTCGGCAGAGTGCGTTTCCCCAGATATCAGCAGTTTTTGTCTGGTGTAGTTCTTCACCTACTTTGATATCAGAAGGTCTAAAATTTCAGCAGATTTTTGAAATCTGGTGGCGAATTTCACCAGATGGCAACGTTGCCTCAGTGTCCCTTTAAGGTAGCTCCCAGCTATTACGCCAACATTTTTATACTTACTCGAGTGGTCATGTACGGCAACTCGGCTGTAAATTACCTGAGAGATATCCCCCAAGAGACAATTGCATTCTTTACAGCTAGCCCTTGGTAGCGAAAACTGAAATAGAGGTTAGTACTCTCCTCCCTCAGCGACTCTGATAGACCATATCTTAAGCAATTTCGGTACCTCACCATAGATTCGATACCTCATTTCGATACCGATTTCGATACCTCACCTAGCCATTAATAACTAGAGGGAAAAACAACCGCAAATCTTTACCGAAAAAGCAATTACCTGTTTTCCTCATTGCGTCACGGAACGTTTTTGAACCCATGGTGCACGATTCTTTTTCAGTCGAGGCGGGCTCTTTCCCTCCTCGGAGCATTGTTGCAATAAATATGCGCTCCACATATTGTGACGAAGACGAAGCTGGCAGTGGCCCGGGACGGAGCGCTCGCGCTAGGCCAGCGGCCATTAAATCATCTCATAGCCATGGTTCACCACGTCTCATTCTTCGGCTGGCCGCCACGTTACATTTGGTGGAGGTGCTGGGGTCCCTTCATCGCCATCCTGGTCACGGAGCTTCGGCGTCCTGGGCCTGCCGTGGACCCGGATGCTTCGTGGACCGGGACTCATTCTCTCATCGTTCTCATCGTGGCGGCCAGCACTGCACCATCTTGTATATACTGTTCAACCCTCCACTCAAGACCATCGCCATTTCGCCGTCTGTTCGTCACCGATCGGGACGATCGCTCGGAGGCCCCGGGTACTGTGACGAAGACGAAGCTGGCAGTGGCGCGGGACGGAGCGCTCGCGCTAGGCCAGCGGCCATTAAATCATCTCATAGCCATGGTTCACCACGTCTCATTCTTCGGCTGGCCGCCACGTTACATTATCATCAAACCAAATGGACAGTGTGATCACCTGATGCTTGATAAGTAATTTTTACTTATATTTCAAGTTATCTCGGACCAAAGTAATTAATTCAGTGACTTAATTCGTTGCCTATGAATTCTTAAAGGGGTTCCATCCTGGCATCCCCCTTCCCAGAAAAACGCTGGAGTTTTCGTTTTTAACGGTTGTCTCACGTGCTAACCTTCGTGATAAGGGCAGCAACTGCCGGACGGATGACAGGAAGCAGCTGATTACATCGAAGGTCTTCGCAGCCGTATCTCCCACCATTGTTACCCTGTCTGATACAGGTCTCCTTATAGAGAACAAGTGCTTCGTGGCAAAAGCAGGCATTTCACGCTCTGCGCGAGAACTACTCTTCTCAAGAGTACGAGCGTATGTCCAGCCCCACGAAGCTCATCGCGACAGCCGTAGCCAGAGAAGTGAACCCTGTGCAGAGCATGGCGCACTCCAGCTTTCTTCGAGACTGTCTTCTCGTTTCTACCCTGGTCTTCGCAGCTCAGGCGTCCCAAACGAAGTCTGTAAATATCACCCTCTACTACGAAGGACTCTGCGGCGGCTGTCATGCCTTCATTCTGGACCAGCTGCACCCCACGTACGGCAAGCTCGAGCAGTATATCAATTTGGACCTTCTGCCCTTCGGAAATGCCGACATGAAGGACGTCAACGGGACGGTTGTCTTCAATTGCCAACACGGACCGGATGAGTGCTATATCAACGAAGTGCAGACGTGTGCAGTGAAGTATGTTCATCCCACAAGGAAACTCCTGGATTTTGTCGCCTGTATGTTGAGCCACAACGATCCGAAGAAGGCTGGGGAGCCCTGCGCGCAGAAAGTGGGCACTGACTGGGGTGTCCTGAACCGCTGCAGCACTGGACCCGAAGGCACGGAGCTTCTCTACGAGATGGGCTTAAGAACGCGCGGTCACCAGCCGCCTATCGAGTATGTACCGTGGATTGAAGTCAATGGAATGCACAATAGCACAATTCAGGAAATGGCGCAGGTTGACCTCTTCGGCTTCGCTTGCGAGCTCCTGGAGCCCGAAACACCAAGGATTTGCAAGAAGCCGAGCCCCTATTATTGCTTTTCGGGACAGTGAGTCCTTCGAAAACAACGGCGTTGAAAGCATCATCGTACTGCCATTGCTATTTTATAAATATTTAATTTCGACACATGCATTCAAGTGCTTCAGGTCTCCAGGGACGATGTAAAAATAGCTGTAACTCTTTTGCGCATTTTAGTGCCGCCACTAAATACGTAGAACAGTGGTGCGTTTTCTTTTACTACATACATCAACCAGTGAGAAACACCGGAATATTTTCTCACTTTTCTTTGCATCGGCTGAAATTCGTCTTGTTCAAACCGGCACCCTACACTTTCAGAGAAATAAATAACGCTGTCATAATTGATGTTGTTTTTTTCATTTACTTATGGAATCGGGTCACTTCCGTTTGCACATATTACCTAAGAAATGCACCGCGTCGCAGCATTTCCTTAAATTCGATCCAGATTTTCACACTGTTTCAGTCGAGAACATCCAGTTCTGCACAAAAGGTTTGAGCAGAGGAACGATACTATTGTATGACGCCGTCGTAGCAACACAGTCGTTGAGAGAAAGGAATTACGTTGAATCGATGAAGAGCGTGGCACACGCAGTGTAAAACTTTGAAAGTGGTTAAATATTTCTATCATCGAGTGTTTAATTCAGCCACCTCCTAATATTGTAGGCTCTTCAAATTACATATCTTCCATCCCAAGAACAATCGCAAAAATAGCGCCAGAATGAGGGCTTGCGATTTCCCTGTACTTTTTTCTCGTAGCGTAACTGTTAAATCTAACAGGCTCTTACCGCGGTCTACCGCAACTATGACCATAAATACGATGTAGCCCAGATACGAGCATTTTAGAACACGATGCAGTTAAGAAAAGAAACCTTCAGTTCCTGCGCGAAAGAAGGTGTAGTGTGGCGTTCAGATGTTATCAAAGACGCAAATAGACAAATGCTATTTGTGTGTTAGAAAAGCAAAGAAACATGGAAGTCACATTCTGTGATTTATAGCCACTCTAAAGCTCTTCTCTACAGCTTATAAGGCATCCCGCACTCAAATTTAAATATCGATATAAGAAATCTAGTAGAGACTCTTGACAAGGCTCGTAAGAAATTTCAATCAAATCTTCCATGGTGTGCGAATGATTTCCCGTTGAGTAAATAGATCGCAGAATTTTTCTTTCGAAAACTGTATTGCATACATAGAGCAGGCCGCCGAACTGATATGAAAAATAACGTGTTGTTCGATAAGCTCCGTCCAAAGGCAGTGACTAGATTTACTGAGAAAGCAGCATGAGCGCCATCAGGCGAAACTGCAGGCGATTGTCTCTGGATGGCCGCCGAGCGACACCTCCAGCGCCCGCAGGAGCCGAGATAGAGACGCCCCCTCTCCATCCGCCAACGGAATGCGAGAGGTAAAATCTGCACCAGCGGCTGCAATAACTCCCCCAAGCGAGCGGCGAGTGTAGGGCCCCGGGATCACTAAGAGACCGCACGTTAAAAAGCAGTATGAGATCACAAACGAACAAAAAGCCATCCAAAGTAAAGCGAAGAGCAAATGCAGCAAATGGCAAGCTTACGATCATTACTGAGCCATGAAGCCTAGCCAAAGCAAAGCGAAATGGACTACAGCAAATTTCAAGCAATGAGATGCGCCAAAAGGGAAAAGCATGACGCAGAAAAGTCCTATACGGAATCATTCTAAAACCGCATTTTGCTTACGCGATTCATCGCATCAGACCATCTCAACGCCACTCATTCTTTTTTTCTGTAATAATTCTCTGCTATCATGCTTATTCGACTGAAGTGAATTTTTCTTACAAAATGCTGAATCTGCAACCGGCCCGCCATAAAAAACACTTAAGCTAGTTGCCGGTATTCCTCCCCCCCCCCCCCCTTATTACTCACACTATCCGTGTTTCGTGTACAAAACTCTGCCTTGCGTCTACTTTCTCTGCAGGATACGCTAGTTCAGTGTCTTCGTGGAGCAGTGCCGCGACTTGCCGCAGCTTGTTTGCAGTGACTGAGGCTCCACAGCATATTGTAAAAAACTTTACCGAATTTGTGGACGCAATTTTAGTTGAATTACTTGCTTCATCAATTATTGCGAGATAAATAAAGGGCTCAGCTCTGATTTCGGGAACAGGGGAGGGCTAGGCGCTTAAACCTTCTCAGACTTTTCAGACCTTTCTGGTATCATTGTATCTTTTTGTGAATACATTTTGCGGCAGAAGCCTGTCTTCTCACCATCGTTTAAGGGTTGAAGAGAATGGGAGAAATTCGTACCCTGCAATAAAGATCCTGTAGTCCCGAACTACAGAGGTCAAACAGCAAGACCTGGAGGGCACTAAAGGCCAGGTTCGTGCGATTTGATAATTCCGCAGCGCGTAGGACGCCTTATCAGGATCAGAGTCGTTCGATGGCTGTCGAAGCACGTGAGACGAAGTTATCTGAAAGCAGCGCGTGACGCCGAAACGTTCGAACGTGGGTGCGCTTTCTTTCAGATAACATTCGTTTCGCAAAACGCCGCTAGTAGATAGTGTTGTCGCTCAGGAGTGCTCAAATACTCTCCAAGCCTCATCAACTACAAGGATTGTGGAAGAACACACTCTTACGCTTTAGCTTGCACGACGCGGCAGTAAGCGTACAACGGTCAAAAACAGTTATGACACCCACCGGTTTCTTTCGAGGAAGATGTCTGGCTTTAAGCTTCTTAGTCGTTGCGACCCAACTGTGGTTCCCAGCTGCAGCGACTTCCATTAACCTCACTCTCTATTATGAAGGACTGTGCCCTGACTGCCACGAATTTATTCTCAATCAGCTATGGCCAACATACGCGAAGCTCGAAGAGTACCTCCAGCTGGATCTTCTACCATTCGGCAACGCTGATATGAAGGTCTCCAACGGCACTATTACCTTCCAATGTCAGCACGGTCCTGATGAGTGTTACATCAATGAAGTGCAGACGTGCGCCGTCAAGTATGTGCACCCTACGAGGAAGCTCCTGGACTTCGTTGCCTGTATGCTTCGGCAGGACGATCCCACCAAAGCAGGCGAGCCCTGCGCACAGAAGGTCGGTACCGACTGGCCGGTCCTCGACAGGTGCAGCACGGGACCAGAAGGAACGCAGCTTCTGTATGAGATGGGCAAGAGGACGCGGGGACACAAGCCTCCCATCGAGTACGTGCCCTACGTTGAAATCAACGGCTTCCATAATGAAACTATGCAAGACGAGGTGCAGAGGGACTTACTCCACTTCGTTTGTGAGCTACTCGAACCCGAGCCACCTCGAGTGTGCAAAAGATCTTCTGGTGGGCGCTGTTTTGCAAGTCATGTTCCCCATCGCGCTTTCAACCAAGCGTATTTTCAGTAGCACTGCTAATGTTCAAATGCAATATACTTTCAAAGTGCAAAAGACGCGTGTTTTCCATGCGGCCACAACTAAAAGTTATGCAATATTACAATAAATTGGTGTTTTGCTACTTGTGCATCTGATTCTCTGCTTTCCGAGGTGGTATGAATAGGCACAATGGAGTCTCTGAATGCAGAACAGGCCGTGAGCTGTATAATGTCAGTGTACGTCAGAACCTCAGGCAATATAGCTCACCATCTTTTCAGAGCGATATTATGTACTAAGCGCAAATTAAATGCATTCTATGTCAGATCTCGTCAAAAACAACAAGTGTTTGAAATTATTACATGCTAAAGACCGTAGTCTGCACGGGATACATTATGCACCGCTCAATTCCGACTGCAAAATATACTAGATTATTCGCACCCGCTGCTTATTCTGCAGACGCCTAACGTGGAATAAACGCATAAAATTTACGTAGACATCCAAAAAAATGAAAATTGGTTTTGAGGAAAAGAAATGATGCAGTAACTGTCTCACACACCTCGGTGGACAGCACAACCGCGCCGTAAGGGGAGGGGTAAAGGAAGCACTGGAAGAAAAATGCAAGAATGAGGTGCCGTAGTGGAGGGCTTCGGATTAATTTTGACCACCTCGGTATATTTAGCGTGCACTGACAACGCCCAGCATACGGGCGCCTTTTACGTTTCGCCTCCATCGAAACGCGGCCGCCGCGTGAGGGACTCATTACCAAAGCACAAAGCAAGCATTTCAATGTCAAATTATCGGTTTCACTTTGCAAATGTCACGACCACCAGCACTGTTTTGTTTCAGTGCATCAGTCACGATCAGTGCATCGGGGTCTCGGAGAAAAAGAAAGGTCCAACGCTTCCAAATCGACTAAAAGCTTCTCAGCGTCTTCACCCTTACTTCACTTTTCCTGCCAAGGGAACAAGTCTGCGACGCCCACTTCCCATATAGCCGAGGCTACATGCATGTGTTCTCGAAGCCAGGCGCATATATCAGCCACGTGCATTATTTCTGACGTAAGGACAGTACTTAGGCGCGTTATCAGTCCAACTTGCGATAGCAGCTCTGACGGTAAGCACGTGTTGAAGTCAGCAGCAGCATATCAAAGAAAGCGAAGTGCAAGAATCACCGTCCGAAATTGGATGGCAGTGAAAATCGCACTGTAAATGCAATTGTATGTTGGAACAGTTTGAAAATGGATATACTGTATGGCCCTCGAAGCGTGAAAAATTTCAGAAGCGTGTTAACTGGGCACTGTATTCCGGAAAACGCGGTAAACCGGAGTCCTCTCCTGCGGCGTCTCTCCGAAGCCCCAGCAGTAATTTCGAGCTCTAAACATACCCACACACCATCCAAACATAAAGAAAGCGCTAACAAGCAGCAATCCTATTGACCATTTTACAGCTGGAGTAAGCCGCATTTCACGCGACATGTTGGTTATTTAAACTTGTTTGCGCCAGTGTGCAATGCAATAAATTGTTTCTTTTTGGAATATGGCCAGCCCGGTTAACATACAGATGCTCCATCTGCTTTACCGGGTCTCTACGATGCCTTGGATAGAAGTGCTCACATTAGGCCAGTCACAATACTTTGTACAGTGACGTAATTGTTCTATATGCTTACGTGGAAAAAAAGACCTCTGTTGATGTGGCTCTCATTTCTCTGAGAAATTTATTTTTAAACAATGGATAATTTTAAACCTCCTCAGCAGCACGTCATGTATATCAACCGTCAGCGAAAGTCTTCCATGCGCGCCGTGGCATTACTTCAAACCGGTCAACATGCGCATTCGTATACAGGCCAAGAGGTGACAAGGCCCCTACCATGTAAAACGCATTTCTTCTTCTCCTTTAATTCAAGCGTCCTTCGAAGAAATAGCAGCCATTGGTGCTGTAGTCAACCGGTCTGTTGCTCATTAGAGACCTCTAGCGTAGGGCGCACCGCAACAGCTACCACCTACCGCGTTCGGTCTGCCATCATGGCACATGTGCAGATTACCATGAGAGCGCAAAATGTCGCCGCATGCTGGCCAGCTCTGTGCGCACCTGCCGCGCCGGTGCCCCGTGCGCATGCGCACTCTCGGCAAGCGGTCCTCAATTACCAGTGGTGTTACGCGCTGTGTTAAATGTCTCTGTTAAATACTAATCTTGCTCTCATTCCGAACGAAAACCATGCGTTCTTCCACAACTCACCCTAAATGATGAAGCGATAAAGTGAAACTACTGGAGGCACAGTGCTGCTAAGGATTCATCATTATCAGCCCATTCATGTTCATCGGAGCGCAGGGGCATCTCTTACTGATTGCTAGTCATTCCTGTCCTGTCTATTCATTTCTCTCTCCGTTCTATCCCGTGCCGTCTCCGGCCATCTAATTAATGCAAACTTTCTAGCCTCCTCTGTACATATGGCCCTCTGACGCTCCGTGCTGTTTTCCTTCTCTTGGAATCCACTCCGTTAGAATAATGGACCGTCGCTCTTGTTCATTTCCCCTTAATTTCCGTTACGATAATAATAACTGGCGTTTGTTCCCTAACCCAATCTTATCTCTGCATGTCTCTTTATGGCCTATCAGTCGTTATTGTTTTCATGCATATTGGCGCTCTCCCAAGTTCAATTTATGCCCTACTCAATCGGTTCTTACAGGATTACTGGCTAATTTTTTGTTTGCCTTTGTTATACTCTAGTAATCTGCCACTTTATGTTTATAAATCGGGTATCAAGAGAAAGGGAGGTTGTCGAGCTGGCAGAAAGTCGGAGGAGTGAGGACAGGAAATTTGATAGAGAAGGAAGACCACAGCCAGTGGAATATAAAGAGTAGTCGCGTGCTCATAGCCTGCTACTCTGTACAAGTAACTCTAATAATGAACTTAATCGACTGCAGGCTGTGCCAGTTGGCTTTTCATTTAGCTTTCTGCTATACCACACCACAAACACAAGATGTCGTGACCAAATGCTATGTAGCGTATGCTCCTTTCATTTGAACATTTTTCATGCTGCGTCCCGAAGACAATCTAAAGTTAGCAGTCTTAGGAGTTTATCATCAGCGCTCGCTTTGAGCCTAGTATGTTCGTTTGTGGCCACACCGGAACCGGTAGACTGTCCTTTTGGCACACAATTAGGAGGTGGCGCACAGTGCACGGTTGCTTTTGTGGCAGGCGTTGTGTGCAACGACATGATAGGATACGCAGAGGGGTGCTCAACAAAGAGCTAAAAAACAAAGCATCATCACATAGTGACAAAGACTCGAATTCCATTAGGACACTAAGACATCGATCGCTTGCACACAACAGGCAATCTAAAGCAAATTACCCACGAACACGCAGTCTTATACACAAGTATTGTATCAAGAGCTCCTCCGCACAGTCCTGTAACTGCTATGCTGCACAGAAACTGTTGACTCGACTGCACGTCCTCTCTGTAAGTGAGCTACGTTGCCCGTAAAGAGGATCACCAAAGCGCGACACCTTCGGCCACAATTTCGTCAGAGCATTAAGGCCCCACAATTATGGCTGTTTTAATATTCTCAGACATTGACACCCATTCTTCTTTACTTCCCTGCCTTTCCCTGTGCAACACAGCTCCTAAATAACTTGCTTCGTTCGTAGACGAAACACCGTGCGAAGGATGAGGGGAGCGGCACAATCACAACTATTTCTAAAAGGCAAAAAAGTTAGCCGTGTCTTTCGAAAAAAGAAAAGGTGGTAGTGTTATGCTGCTAATCAAAAGCACTTCTGACTGCGATGTGGTCAGCTCGGTGTCAATAGTTTGAGCTGACTACGAAACTCTGGCAATAAAAAGCACATTTACTATTTTTTCGATCGTATACAGGCCCTCTGGAGGAAATATGGGAAATATTCTTTTGTTTCACGACCCACATTTAGGTTGGATTATTGGCAATAACTAAAAGTTTATTCAAGGTGGCGATTAAAACATAGACTCTTGAGCCCTTCATGCCGTCGAGACCAATTTTGTAACTTATTAACAGCACATGCATGTACGAACCTTATCACGGCTCCAACGCGCACCCAGTTGAATACGTCAACGCTGCTTGACATTTTTATTACGCACTGTAAAAACACAACGCTTTGCTCCGGTAATTTTGCTTTACACTTGAGTGATCACTTGCCAGTTTGCTTAGAGCTTAGAGGGCGTCCACTCCAGTTAAAAGATCCAGAGGCTCATCTAGCCACATTTAGAGATATAAATAGTTAAACAATGGACCTTCTTTCTAGTTTCCTATCTAAAACTGATTGGAAGGAAGTATACTGTTCCAAAGATGCTGACGAGCCATACGGCCATCTCATAGAAAAAAATAAAGCATACTACAAAGATGTTTTCCGTGCGTGACTAAAATAGGAACGTAATTAGGGCGTATGCCTTGGGTTACTTTCGAATGTCTCAGGACATTTGATGAAAAATAACTCTCCTTAAGCGCCTTTTAAAGACCAGGAATTCGGAAGACCTTAAATCATTCAAGAAATAAAAAATAAAACGAAGAAACCTTTGCGTAGAAGTAAGCGCCATTGCTTCGAAAACCTGCTAAACAAGGACATATCCAAGCGATCTGACATTATCTGGAGGCGACTGATTTCTCTTTTAAACCGCAATTCAACCCATGGCAACTGTGCAGAGAAGTTGACTACCAGTGAACAAGTCCTTACCGGTCAGCAGCTCGCTGAAGCCTTTAATGATCTTTCTGCCCCAGTGGCGTGCGGTAAGCATGGCGCCCTACTGCATAAGCTATTTGAAGAACAGAACACGAGAAAGCGCAATTTTGTTTCCAGTGACTGTGCCTGAAGTCAAAGAAGTGTTCTTGTCTTTGGAACTCAGTAAGTGCGCTGATGTGGATGACTTGCGGATCCAACCAATTAAGCATGCCATTGATATCTTAGCGCCTTTGTTAGCACATGCTGTGAACTTAATCTTTTCGACAGGGCTTCTTACTTTTAAAGGACGCCATAAAAACAATACGACAAATTACAGGACAATGTCAACCTTACCAGTTTTTTGTAACGGAATTGGAAAATTGATGCACGAAAGAATTATCCGCTTTCTTGCAAAGCACCACATATTAAAAAGAATCGTTCAACAGAGACAGTGCGACTAAAAGAAGAAGAAATTATGTTGGACTCTTTTTAAAGTGACTACTACACACTAGGATTATTTGTGGACTTCTCAATGGCCTTTGATCAAATTAATAACACTACTCTTACACTACTAACGCTTTGCAGATCAATGTTAATATCCCCAACAACTATTCCAAATCGACCAGAAACTGACAACTGCGTTAATACTCCATCGAAGTATTCAAGGAAATCCTTTGTTTTGCCCGAAGGAGGTCTATATACAACAATAATAACGGTATCTCTGCAAGCTGCTGTCAGTATTTCAAAATCATTGGTCATAACAAAAAAGTCATAACACAGCGCGGATCAACCTCAAAAATTTTGGAAGGTCTACAAAGAAGTCACCAATATGACACCTGAATTCACTTGTCTCTCGGAGTTAAACACGCAGGGTGAAACACTGTGTGGTGTTGAACTTTGTGAAAGATTTAATAGACATTTTTTGACAGTTGCAATAGACCAGATGTGGGATAGATCAGATTTAGATCCAGACACTTACATTAATACTTGTACACAAGGCACGCTTTTTTTACACCCTACTGATGAAGGCGAGATCAAACGAGTTATTGATTCTTTAAAGAGCAATAGTGCTCCAGGTCCTGACGATATTAAGGTACTGCCAATCAAGTCAGTAGCCTCAACTCTAGCCTCCCCGCTTGCACATTTATACAATAGTATCCTGCGCAGTGGACTTTTTCCAGATGAGTTTAAAATCGCACGGCTAACAGTGATACATAAAGGCGGCTCAAAAGACGATCTTAACAACTACCGCCCCATATCGCTATTAAGTGTTTTTGCGAAAATATTGGAATGCCTTATACATAAACGACTTGCTGCATATGCAACTGCTTTTCATTTAATCTCTCCCAAACAGTTTGGCTTCTGCAAAAATAAGTCGACTGAAACAGCACTAATTCAGATTAAAGAGAAGATAATCGAGAATATCGAACAAAAGCTTTTTACAGTTGGCATCGTCCTCGACTTAAGGAAAGCGTTTGATTCCGTAAACCATCGCATACTAATCGAAAAACTAAATGCTTATGGAATTCGGGGACATGCCAATAACTTAATTCAAAGCTACTTAAGTAATCGAAAACAGTTCGTTAAACTGGGTGATTATGTGTCCGAATTGAGAACTATAAATAAGGGTGTACCACAAGGGTCAATCTTAGGTCCGCTTCTCTTTTTGTTCTATATTAATGATATTGAAAATATTCCTTTCACTCAAGACATACTCTTGTATGCTGATGATACAAATGCTTTCTTTCCGGATCAAAATTGAAAGAGATAGAAGAAGCAGCCAACACTTGGCTATGTAACTTATCGAACTGGCTTATTAGCAATGATTTGCAGTTAAACATCAAGAAAACAAAATATATCCTATTCAGAGCAAGAAACACACCTATTGACTACGAAATTAATCTCACCTTCCACACTGAAAGTTTGCAGCAAACAAAAACCATTAAATTCCTCGGTGTCCACTTTGAAGAGTTTCTGAGCTGGAATGAACATGTAAATCATTTGAAATTAAAAATGTCGAAATTAGTTGGAGCATTATGGAGGGTGAAGAACCTGATTCCAACTAGGTACAGATTAAATACATATTATGCAATCATCCAATCTCACTTAACTTACTGTCTTTGGATTTGGGGGAAAACAACTAGAGGTAACTTGCAAATGTTAACAATCACGCAAAAGAAAGCCATTAGGGCTCTGGAAAGCTTAAATTATAATGAGAGCACAAGGCCTTTTTTCAAGAAATATGGGATTTTTTATCTTGAACAGCTCTATTTATACAAACTTGCACTCTACATATACGCCCAAAGGAAACAAAATTCCCACAGCTTTGATAATACATATCTCATGAAAAATGACAGCTTTTGCTTCAGGAAAATAAATTACATATTACCACGTTTACGAACAAATTATGGATTACAAAGTATGAAATACCTTATTCCCAACGCTTTAAACGAGAACGCGGTGTTAGCTGAAGCTATTAATTATCCTTCTATTAATACATTGAAAAGATTTTTGCGCGAAATTTTCATTGTGTGGTTGTAGTTGGGTTCACGGTTTTTGTGAATTTCTATAATGTGTACTTTCTTTTCGAGTGACTGCTTTTGAATGGAATGGACTGTATTTGATTTATGTTTATCATACTCATTTGTTTTACATTATTGATTATAAGTGTCTCTCCTGATGGATTCTGTATTTTTCTGATGGTTTCTGCACAAGGTTTTGATAAAACAGTTTTTATTTTGTTTAAATGTTGGCACGAGTGTTGTGCACAATTTCAAATATCATGCTAAATTGTTTTCGCTCAAAGTGCTTTGTTCGTTTTTCTTCGTTAGTTTATGATTTGTTTATTAGGAGTGCATCGCTACCAACTTTGTTGTGGGGTCAGGGGACCCAGCCAGGTACAGGTATTGTACCTTTTGTCCCCGGCCCTTAGTTTTCTGTACTGAGAACTAAAATGTTAATAAACTCAAACTCAAACAATTAAGCTAGAACATTACGGATTTCGAGGTAGATTCTTGAATCGTTTGCAGAGTTACTTAAATAATCAACCACAGCAAGTACAAATAAATAGTTACATATCTAATTTCACACATCTCCGGAGTGGCGTTCTTCAAGGCACTATTCTCGGACCACTGTTATTCAACATCTACGTCAACGGCACAGTAGAAATTAATTATGGCACTTCTTTTAGCACATATGCCGACGACACAAGTTTTTTCTTTCCAGGACCTAGTTCGACTAAGTTGGAATCTAAACCCAATTGTGTACTTATATTGTTACCAAATTGGAATATGATAAACTTTTTTATTATAAATGTCTCTAAAACCAAAGCAGTTGTATTCCACTCCAAAAATAGTCAATAAACGTAAACTTCATTCTTAGCTAGCTCGACCTACCGTAGAAATGGTGTCCGGCGGAAAAAAGTCTCTGTGTTCTTTTCGAACAAAACATGTCGTAAAACGCTCACGTTAAGACGACCTGCTCCAAATCATCTCGTAGTGGTGGGATATTATTACGCCCTCGATTCCTTTTGCCCCAATAGAAAAAGCTAATGCTTTATTACAGTCTCTGTTTTTCTAGAATAAGATATTGTTACTTAGTTTGGGGCACTACTACTGCTACCAACCTAGATAAAACACACAAATTACATAAGAAAGCAGTGCGCATCATTTCAAACACGGTTTACGACGCACACACCAAGCCCATTCTTGAAAAACTTAATATCACCCCGTTAACAAATCCCTACATTTCAGTGCTTGCGTCATGCTGCCAGACCTCAATGAAAAATACCGACCCTTACCTCAAAGAACTTACAGCTATGAAATTACGGTACAATGTCTCTAAGACAAGAAACACAAGACAATGGCAGTTACCACACACACGAAAAAATTACGGTCGCCACAAGCTACGATGCACCTTACCGTGTGTATTAAACTTCTGAACATTTTGCTAATTTCCAAAAATGTACTCTCTGCTCTTTATGACCCCTCGGTGATTCTGATTTACACGTATATTGTCGCTTTTTTCTCAAGTTTCCAATGTTGTAACATTCCTTAGTATCGCCCTTACATTGTACCCAGCTTTTCAACTTTTATTTTGCCTTATTTGATTTCCATTGTAATTCTTTTCTTCATGTTAATGCACTTGTACTTAGTTTTGTTTTTGCTGCCAAGTGTTTTTTTTATTTATTTTTTCTTGTTGTTATGCAACCTGCCAGCCTCTTTTATCATATCGGCTCTGCGTCGCTCTGCGACCTGTCAACGGGGTGCAGGCCCTTTTCCAGCCTTTTTAGGCTTTTGACTTGCCCTCCTCCCCCCCTCCCCCCCCCCCTGCGCTTTAACATCACATCAGTGCAGTGGACGTTGATGCTGATATAAACTTGACTTTGACTTTAAGCTAAAACGTTCCAGTGCTCCATCAACTTGTAATGAGGCGGCACACAGATGCTTTCCTGAAAAGGTTAGTCAGTGATAAGTAGTGCGAATAACGGTGTCTTTCCTATTGCTTGGGACACAAGTACTTATGCTTCTATAACAGAGGCATGACAAACATGTTTAAACTCAATTTAAACTGCTTCCTGCAAGGTTGATTTCACGCTAAAGCCCAACGCGCTCATTACGCCTGGGCGCCGCGTCGCTTGCCATGACGCAGTAACTACAGCAGCGCTTATCAAGAAGCATCTTGATTACAACCTCTTGCGTATAACCGAATGGGATACAGCAGGGGAGATGTTATACCTAGAATACCACATGCTACGGCTGCTCCGCCACGTGTTTTTCACAATTTCTGTCTGCCCGGTCCTGCCTTATCCACTTTTCCAAGAGCCTAATCGCACGTGGCCCTTCTGAAGTATCTTGGCACCGGATGTACACAGTACAACCTCGTGATAGCGGGTGGGCGGCATTGCTGATTTCAATAGGCCGCCGGGCCTCGTGATAATTTTCTTGGCCTCTTCCCATGTGTACGCTGTCTTCATAATCGCGCTAGCTTGCCCGCGCTGCTGATAATTTACATCTCGCCACGCCAACGGTTCGGCTGCCATTTTGGGTAGAGTGTGTAAGAAGTGGGAGAGAGCAGCACGACACATTTCAGTGCACGGTACCAAGCCTACAAAACAGCTGCCTCAAACGACATGAAGGCTGTAGGATACCTTCGGGCGAGTACCCTTCTATTTAGTGCGTTCGTAATAGCGCCCCGTATATGGCTCGCAACTTCTGATTCTCCTATCAACCTCACCCTTTACTATGAAGGCCTATGTCCCGACAGCCACGACTTTTTTCTTGACCAGCTGTGGCCAACATACGGGAAGCTTGAGGAGTATCTCCATGTTGATCTTGTACCGTTCGGAAAGGCACAGATGAATGTGGTAAACGGCACCGTTACCTTCAAGTGCCAACACGGCCCTCTAGAGTGCTACGTCAATGAAGTGCAGACGTGCGCCGTCAAGTACGTTCACCCAACCAGAAAGCTCCTGGACTTCGTCGCTTGCATGTTTCGCCAGGATGATCCGCCAACAGCTGGCCAGCTCTGTGCGGAGAAGGTGGGTATCTATTGGCCAGTCCTACACAAATGCAGCACAGGACCAGAAGGGACGCAGCTTCTGTACGAGATGGGCAAGAGAACGCGCGCACTCAAGCCTCCCATGGAGTCTGTGCCCTACGTGCAAGTCAACGGAGTCCACAACGACACCACGGAGAGCATGGTGGAGCACGACCTATTTCACTTTGCCTGCAAGCTTCTGCAACCACAGCCTCCCCGAGTGTGCAGCAAAGAACCCAGGAGAGTCCAATGCTTTCCAAACTAGACCGTTCATTCTGTTCACAACTGAGATCTGCTTAGTAACACTTCGTCGTCCTTTCGATACAGGTGTCTTCTATATGAGTTGTGAAATTGTTATAATATGAAAGTAAACCCTGCGTTGCCCAATTATTTTTCATGTTCTAAGTGGCACTTCTCTTTCATTACTTTTGGGGGAGATATTTAGTTTTTAGAATGCATTTGGCGAAATAAACGTCTCTGCTCCCGCAAGTCTACTTTCCTCTGGCTAAAAGTCTCCATGTCATGCACGACGCTTTCTTCTAGTTCAATTTTATTCGTGGCTTGGCGAAGCAATGTGCACGGTCGTTCGAACGCCCGTGTCAGGAACCAAGAAGCAAGATGAAACCACGTACTTACTGAATTTTGCAAAGCTAGATAGCTTACTATTCCTCAGCTGGTCCAGAGCTTTCAGTTAAAGTACCTATTGACCCCTTTCGCTTCGTGATAGGAATGGTGGGTACCCCTTCTAGCCTGAAACACTTTGCAACACCTCGGCGTCTTTCGTTCGTGCCTTAAAGCCCTCGATATACCTGGTGTCCCCGCTAACTTGAGCCGAGGGTTAAGAAATTAAATATTTGAGACAGGCCAGTGATACCAGTTGCTTATCGGTGGCAGCCATGTTGCGCACCGCAGTCAGTTAATTAACAGAATGATTGATTTAATTATCTAAATTAATAAATATTGACTTTAGAAAATGGATTGGATTTCCAAAGTTGTAGAACGCCTTCAGAAACCCCATTCCATCATTTACGATAAGGAAACCCTCGCGTGTGTCTTTTTTACACACTCCAAAGAAAGCCCGCAAAATGCCAACAAAACCACGTGACTAACACATTCGCGCGCCAGGATCGTGCTGCTGTGAAGAGTGGTTTGAGCAAACGAAATCAGTTGCAGCCTTGACTCGACGGTCCCGTAGAAGAGGCAGGCGGACATGTAGCAGGTGGTTTCACATTTCCGTCAGCCAGTTAACTCGCGTGACATTGCAAGTTGCAGAGAGCGCGCCGCGCTTCTGCGATGCGGCATAGTCCCAATCTGACAAGACACTGAGATGGCGAGTTCGCGTTGTAACTGAGAAGCAAAACAGATACAACGTATACGTTTTTCTCGGGAGGTTCTGGCGGCAGTGTTCTCGCTTCCTAAACAGGGTTTTGAATGCTTGAAGCAGTGGTCACTCAAAGTTTGTAGAGTGCTTTTGTGATGCCAGTTACATGTGAGATGGAAGCTTTGGTGTAGTGACTTCCAGCATTTCAGACATGCCGCTTATGAATTAAGAGAACGCAGTCATGGTTCTGGCTCTAGGAGCATCTCATAGGAACAGAAGGCGCGCTGCAGACCTGACACAACAATGTGTGCTGCCAGTCAGAAGTGTGCTGTCAATCAGAACGCTGCTGGGTCAGCCCCGTGGAAATATGGTTGCGCCCAAAAGGCAAATGTGAAAAATTATACATAACATTAGAGAAGCAGAACGCCACCTCACGAAGAAGAAGAGAACGATAAAGGGTGAAATCTTCCCCCTCTTTCATTAGTATGACGGCACTTGAACCATCCTCTTTCTCAGTCCACGTGCAGGGTGACGTAACAGACACAAAGGCTAACCAGCAGTGCAGGGTAGCAAAAAAGGATGATCGGCTGGAGCTGCTGTGTCTAGCTAGCAATGACAGCATACAGGAGACCTTGCATTGTGCCTTTTTTATCGTAACAACGTAAGACCTTGCGGACCCGCTATTTATTTGAGGGAACTTGAAACCTGACCGAATACAAGCAACTTGGCGGCGGCAGTAATTTGGTCGATGTAATAAAAAAGTGCTATTCTCTTATTGAATGGCTGAAACAGGTGTCGCCACGCAAGGACAGGGCTAACTTTAAAGACGTGACGTCCGTTTTAATGTTAAAGTCGTATTATTCCGGCTCTGACGCACTACGTCAACGTACCATAGAGTGCGAGAACTGCAAGCTGGGTGGCTCAATTTATAAGGAACCGCGGTGGCTCAGTGGTTATGGCGCTCGGCTGCTAGCCCGAAAGACGCGGGTTCAATCCCGGACGCGGCGGCCGAATTGCGATTGAGGCGCAATTCTAGAGGCCCGTGTACCGTGCGATGTCAGTGCACGTTAAAGAACACCAGGTAGTCGAAATTTCCCGAGCCCTTCACTACGGCGTCCCTCATAGCCTGAGTCGCTTTGGGACGTTAAACCCCAATAAACCAACCAACCAACCTCTGTTCCCTCTTTGTCGTTTGTGCTCCGAATGTCCGTCAAAATGTGCCACACATATATAGGCACCATGCTGACACCGCTATAAAATGGCCAGATTTCCTCGTCTATGCTTGGCTGAAAACTCCAAAAATAGCTCCGAAACAGTGCAAGAGCAGTGACGGAGGTCTACCTACAGTCCTCCCTATTCTCGGCTGCTCGGCGCGAGCATTTGTTTGGTTTTTATTTGCTTTCGTTTGCATTCCTTTTCAAAGGGCAAGCACTGCGCCGCTTGCCCATAGTAGTAGTGGGTTATTGGAAGAAAAATAGAAAAAGGAAGTAAAGGATGCTGCCGGCCGTGGTAACTGCTATTATCCTAAGCACCGCAGCTGCGGCTGCCGGAAATGAAACGGACAGGGAGAGGACAGCGAGGACAATGGGCAGCGACTGCGAGAAAGGACAGGGTAGAGCTATGAGCAGTGTTTAAAAAATACAATAGCTGAACAAGCTCGAGCCGCTCGCCTGCAAGAAGTCCAGGCACTGTCCGAAACAAAACCGCTCGTGACCGTGCACTGACCATATTTACACAACATAAATATATACTGTACATATACAAAGCCGCGCGGACTTAGCGTCCTGTCCCTAAATAATCGCTTTTGTGGCACATTGCACAACCGGCGGGGGTAGGGTGTCAGGCCGCATATCGTCCGAAGAAGCCCACACGGTGTTCTCTAAAAGAAGACACACGCAAACCTTTCCCATCCTAGCCAAAGTTAAACCAATAAAACCGCCAAAGTACATTATATGGGTCCCATACCACTCCTGCCATCAGGGAAACACGGCTTCCCGCAGCCATGCCCGAGGATCGTCGACCGGGCAGTGGACAACCCGCACCTGCGAACGGCGAGGAAGCGCATGGTCGCATATCAGGATATCGTACTCCATTGCCGGAATTAAAAGTTAAAATACCCTTCCCCCAGCATAAATACCTAATCAAATCGGAGCAAGTTGCCTCATGTACCCCAATCCAACAATTTTAAAGGTAATCTAAATTTCATACAGTGCGAGTGGAATAAGGGCTTACACCCTCACGGACTCCAACCCTCAAGCTAAAATCAGTGGGAGCTGCGCTGCTCAGATCGGATCCGGGGGCACAACCCCAAAGAGTGAGCTGGGCCCTAGAGGTCACACTCAAGCATGGACTTCCCGCCACCTGAAGCCGTCGTGAGGACCCACGCAAAGTATGTCAAGATGACACCTAAACCATCCCCTAGTTTTCTTTTTGACAATACTGCTTTACCCGCACGAGAACACACAGCGTGCAATCACGCGCGCCCTACGTGGCCAGTGATTTCTCTGCGCACCAAACTAGGGTAGGTGTGCCCACCTGCTTCTTTTTCTCAAGGCAGCCCCTTAATTCTTAACGCATTCGTTTTCAACAAGATGAGGAATTTTTTTCATCTTTGTCATGAGCCGTAAACTTTACTTATTTTACGCAACACATCAATGGAAATAAAAATGAAAAATTAATTATGTCTATAGTTCTCCTCTACCCTAAAAGCCCCCTAGACACACCCCCTCCCCCAGCTCCTGGGAAAGCTCCAGTACCTGGCGATGTGCAAGCGCGTAGTCAAGCTGGCCTTCTTGATGAATGCACAGGGGCTCATTAATGTTGTATGTTCTATCAATGATGCGCACCCTGCTACAGAGGCGCCGTAAACTGTCTGGGGGATGCAAAGTGCTTTGTACACCGCGAGCATTTCGTGAGCCGGGTTTGCAAAAGCGACACAGCGCAGTAGCATATGCTGGAAGGCCTCCATTGCACCGCAATCACTGAACTTGTCGCCGAGCGAAAGCCTGTGGCTCACCTGTCTTACCCCGGGCCACACGCAGCCGACGGGCATTAGAAGGATCGTCGCGCGCTGGAGACGCGGCAGTGAGAGCGCGCCGACAACGGAGATGCGCTCTCCTCACGTGGCACGTGGGTCCAGGTGTTTGACGGAGGTGATCGTTGTTCACCACACGGACATGCTCGAGGGCCAGCGGAACGTTGCTAGTAGAAGACTGCTGTGTGGCGGTGGCGAGATTGTCGGCCTTCGCCGCCGCGGTGGCTGAGTGGTTATGGTGCTCGGCTACTGACCCGAAAGGCGCGAGCTCGATCCCGGCCGCGGCAGTCGAATTTCGATGGAGGCGAAATCATAGAGGCGCGTGTACTATGCGGTGTCAGAGCACGTTAAAGATCTCCAGGTGGTCGAAATTTCCGGAGCCCTTCACTACGGTGTCCCGCATAGCCATAGTTGCTTTGGAACGTTAAACCACCATAAACCGAACCACCTCCTCGACCTCCTCGTTACCGCCTGAGCTGCAGCAACCGGGCGCCTAGTGCACACGAATACTACACCAGTGCTCTGCGAAGAGCACAATCTCGAAATCTCGTACTAGCGGTTCTAGGCTGCGCCACGCTCCGTGTTGGCATTTCTTTTCACCGTGATAGTATCTTTGTTTCACAGTCAAATGATACCTTCAAGCCACTCGCGGTGCACACCGTGTCATTATTTTAGCGTGTGCTTTACAAGCTGACTTGATGGCGCAAGCATAATGTCGATAGATATGCAGCCGTGATAAATCGCATGCACGGACCTTGCTTCGTTGGGAAATTTATTTCGATGGAGGTGAGGCCCCGTTCAAGATCCACAAATGTCTCGATAGATGGTGCATATCGAGTCTACATTCTTTTTGGTTCTTTAAATCCAACAAATGACTTCTAAGAATTTATTCTTCAGATGCTTTGACACGACGCCAGCCATGGCGAGGAGCAGTACTGGCAACGTACCAAGCTTGCAGCTGTACAGCTGTAGAGCCGCCCGCAAATCTGGCGCAAATCCTCTACCACGTGACTAGGACCTTTAGCACAAGGTACACCGCGAACGGCTTTCGGTACGCGGCGTCGTTGCACGCAGCCGACGCGCCTAGCCGCGTCTCCGCCGCCATAACAACGCTGCGTATGCGCAGGGGCAAGGGTGGTCAGGAACAGGAAGCACGAACACAAAATGTCTAACGGCAAGCACACAAGGCTAAACAAGAAAGGACATCAATGCCATCATTGCCATCCAAGAATACGGGGCCAGAGCTACAACAAGCATAACAGGCTACGAGATTTATGACGGAGACGGTTCCGGCAAAGCCGTCACCATAGTACATAAGTCAATTACGGCAATCTGCAAGGCCAAGATAACGGATACGAACGTACACCACACTGTACTAGAAATTGTACCTAAAGAACCAGCGGATGACAGCGCTTTCATCATAAACGTGTACAGCCCCCCAAAACAAAAGAACCCCAGAATACACGAACTGTTCAAAAAAGCCAGCGATACGGCAGGCCAAAACCGACTGTTGATCCTAGGAGACTTTAATGCAGCAAACCCCAGTTGGGGGTACCAAATACTTAATGCCAAATGTAAAACCATAGCAGAAAGCCCAGAAAAATATTGCATGGAGCTAGCTAACGACCCCACAACTACGACGAGGATAAGAAACAGAATCTGCAAAGACACCGCGCCTGACCTAGCCTTCTCAAAAAATAACGGGAATATCCAATGGGAAAATACAATGGATACCTTAAGGAGCGATCACTTCATCCTTAACTTAAAAATAGCCGCAGGAGGAATGAAGAGATGCCTAGGTACTACCAAAATAACAGACTGCAAAGCCTTCAGAAACCACAGCGACGAAACAATAAAACCGATAACCAACATAGAAGAGTAGTGCACGGAGCTTACGAAGGTCAGACAAATATACACGAAGATGATCGTTCACACGGAACAACACCCAAACGTAGACAGCCACATTCTCCACCTATGGGAAGCGCGTAGAAGCCTTATCAGGAGATGGAGGCAGCAAAAACAAAACAGGAAACTCAAGCTGAAGATCGCAGAACTAACAAAGAAGGCATCAGAGCACACAGACAACATCGCCATGCAAAACTGCCAACAGTTCACGGAAACACTTAGAGGAACACTAGGCATGGGCCGAACTTGGAATATACTAAGATCTTTGATAGACCAACAAAAACCAAAACGGAAAGCGGCAAGTCCATGAAAACTCTAATCCACACCTTTCCTGGAACGGAAGACCAACTAACAAAGGCTCTGAGGGAGAATTGCTACGGCACAACCACGCACCCAAAGCAAGATCAAGAATACACCGGCGAAGACAACCCCGAGATGGATAGGCCAATCACCGCGGAAGAAGTAAGGGCAGCCATAGGGGAAGCAAAAATGAATACGGCAGCCGGAAAGGACAGAATAAACAACGCTACCATTAGAAACATGGGAGACACGGCCATTGCCGAGCTTACGAAGTACCTAAACGCTATCTGGGAAAAAGGGTCCGTACCGGCGGAATGGAAACATGAAGAGGTAATTATGAAACCCAAGCCGGGCAAAAGACCCCAAATAGAAAACCTAGGACCAATCTCCCTAACCTAGAAACATGCAGAGTTAATTATGATACCCAAGCCGGGCAAAAGACCCGAAATAGAAAACCTAAGACCAATCTCCCTAACCTGGAAACATGCAGAGTTAATTATGATACCCAAGCCGGGCAAAAGACCCCAAATAGAAAACCTAACACCAACCTCCCTAACCTGGAAACATGCAGAGTTAATTATGATACCCAAGCCGGGCAAAAGACCCCAAATAGGAAACCTAGGACCAATCTCCCTAACCTGGAAACATGCAGAGTTAATTATGATACCCAAGCCGGGCAAAAGACCCGAAATAGAAAACCTAAGACCAATCTCCCTAACCTCCTGTCTAGGGAAGATATACGAGAGAGTGATTAATGAAAGGGTCACAAACTACATGAAGGACAAGGGATATTACCCTGATGCCATGTTTGGCTTCAGTTTTGGCTTCATGTTTGGCGTCCACGCAAGACGTACTCCCAGAATTAAAGGAAGATGTCCTCACTGAAATGCCAAGAAGCGGCGAACACATGGTGCTAGCGCTCAACATAAAGGGAGCCTTCGATAACGTCGGACATGAAGCCATCATTGAAGGTTTCAAGAACATAAACTGTGGAAACAGGGCCTTCCGTTACGTCAAAGCCTTTTTGACGGAACGAACGGCCACGATAGGCATCGGAAATACAAGATCGGAGAGCTTCATGGTGCCAAACAAGGGTACCCCGCAAGGCTCAGTAATATCACCGCTACTATTCAGCATAGCGATGATAGGACTCATGAAAGTACTTGACGAAATAGAAAACATCAGCTCAGCAATGTATGCAGATGACATAACAATATGGATAACCACAGACTCCCCAGCAGCTAAAGAAGTGCGGCTACAAAGAGCGATCGACCATACTGAACAATCGCCAGGGCCAGAGGATTATCGTGCTCAGCAGAAAAATCAGAATACGTGAGAATCCAAAAAAGGCACACGAAAATACGACTCCCAAATCTCCCTGACACACGGAAACGAGGCAATACCTGAGAAAACGGAAGTCAGGGTACTTGGAATGTGGCTGCAAAACACAGGACGATGTAGCAAAACCATCGCCTCTATCAAAAATACTACAGACCAAGTCGCTAGAATCGTCCGAAGAGTCAGCAGTAAAAAGAAGGGGATGAGAGAACAGGACACCCTAAGACACACAGACAGCCTCGTCACGAGCGGGGTAACGCACAGCCTCCCCAACCACGAACTAAACAAGCAAGAGACTACAAATCGACACCATACTACGCAAAGCGTACAAAAAAGCGCTCAAACTTCCAATGTCCACACCAACTGAAAAACTAATGGCACTGGGAGTATGGAACACCTTCGACAAACTACGAGAACCGTAACGTAGTGCGCAATTAGACAGACTCGCTCAAACCAGAAGGAGAAGACACCTACTGAAGAAATTACAGCTACCTCTAGGCACACAAATAAAAACAAGGAACAAATTAATAAAGAAGACAGAAGCAACATCCGGGTAAGACTCATACCCCCACACATGGACCCCAGTATGCATCATGAAAGATGACAAGCCAGAGTCCGAGCACTCAGCAGCGAACTCAGCGACAATCCCGGCGTAGTCTACACGGACGCAGCAAAGTACCGATACCAACGCAAAACGATCGCCGTTATAACAGACGAAGGAGGGAAAGAAATAACCAGCGCAGCGATAAACAGCCCAAACACAGAAGCAGCCGAAGAAGCTGCCGTTGCGCTGACAATATCGCACGGCAACGCAACAGGACAACACCTCACTATAGTGACGGACTCCAAACAAGCATGCAGAAACTACGCAAGAGGCAGGATCGACAGCATCGCCAATCATATTCTACACACGACGAGAAGACATAAAAGCACTGAACATAGTATAGTGTGGGTTCGCGGACATGAGGGGATGAGGGGCAACGTGTCAGCAGACGAATTAGCTGGAGGGTGCGTCAACCGAGCAGACTCAACAATTTGCATCACGGGCACCTCTTACCCAGTTACCCTCACGTACTCACATATACTCGATCATTACAGGGGTCAGCGGAAACGCTACCCTGCCCCACACAAAAGGCTTCTCAAAGAGGAGGCGGTTGACTGGCGCAGACTACAAACCGGTGCCTACCCGCACCTGCACAAACTACACAAGATTTTCCCTACACAATATGCACACGAATGTCCGTGGTGTCAGGGTAAACCTACACTAGAGCATGTCACATGGACCTGCCCTAAGGCAGACTTAGAGCCAAGAATAAAAAACCCGAGTGTGATGCAGTGGGAGCACCTGCTGGCCAGCGAGGACGAGGAAGCTCAACGATTTCTCGTACGCCGAGCCACAATGGCAGCAGACAAGTGCGGCATCCTGGACCAAGGATCGACCACAGCGCCCAGAGACCCGTAAGGGTCAAGAACACTTTAAATTTATCAACAATAAAGTTTTTTCCATCCAACCAGGGGGGTCTCCCTAATGAGAGCCTGCCAAGAAAGGGAGCGCGCGTGGTGGAAACAAAACATGGGAGGGAGCGCGTGGCAATAACCTTGAAGCCTACCCATAACCGTAAAAAGAAACTAAATCCCCCCCCCCCCCCCGCCACCCCTTTTGCGTGATCACACCACTCGATAGCGTGCGTTGATATCTGTAACCGCTGCGAGTGCGCATGCGTGCAAATGCGGGGAAACTGTCTGCAGATGTCCGCGCCTATGGCAGCACAGACACGGGCACTAAAACGTATCTGCACAAAAACATTAGGGACTGACATAGAGAGCGAAAAATAGACATAGGCGACGATTTAATGACCACTTGGTTTGCGAAGGCTGGCGGCGTGACGTCACGCTCACTCATGAGCTTTTTTCCTCGAAGAGAGCCTGGCATTTGGTCGTGTTCCCAGCGTTCTATCAGCTTGTCATGCGGCATGGCAGTTACGCCAGGGCTCCGCGTTACCCACCTTGTGACAGTAATAACAGCACTGCAACCGGCTACAGTCCCTTGCATATAAGTGATTTGGTTAAGCCGTGGAATTACAAGAAGTATAGCACCACGTGCTACGGCTGTCGGCCTTAACAACATTTATCTGCCCTGTTCTACCTTATCCGCTTGTGCCAAGAATGTAATCGCACGTGGCCCTTGAAAAGTATTTTGGCACCGCATGTACAGAGTACAACCTCGTGATAGTGGGTAGGCTCCATTCTTCACTGCAGTAGCTCCCCAGCCCTCGTGATAATTATCTTCGCTTCTCACCAAGTGTGCGCTGCTTTCAGGATCGCAGCCAATCGCCTTGCCTTCTGATAATTTACATCACCCCGCCCCAACGGCTCGACCACCATTCTAGTTAGAGTGTCTAGAGAGTGGAAGAGAGTAGCAAGACACATTTCAGTGCACGGTACCAAGCCTACAGGACAGCTTCCTGAAACAACATGGGGGCTGTCGGATACCTTCGGGCGAGTACCCTTCTCTTCAGCGCGCTCGTAATAGCGCCCCAACTATGGCCTACAACTTACGCTGCTTCTGTCAACCTTACCGTCTACTATGAAGGCCTATGTCCCGACTGCCATGACATTTTTCTTGACCAGCTGTGGCCAACATACGGGAAGCTCGAAGAGCATCTCCATGTTGATCTTGTTCCGTTCGGAAAGGCTCACGTGCATGTGGTAAACGGCACCGTTACGTTCAAATGCCAGCACGGTCCTGGAGAGTGCTACGTCAATGAGGTGCAGACGTGCGCTGTCAAGTACGTTCACCCGACCAGAAAGCTCCTAGACTTCGTCGCCTGCATGTTCCGCCAGGAAGATCCGACCACAGCTGGCCAGCTATGTGCGGAGAAGGTGGGAACCTACTGGCCAGTTCTAGACAAATGCAGCCGTGGGCCTGAAGGCAAGCAGCTTCTGTACGAGATGGGCAAGAGGACGGGCGCACTCAAGCCTCCTATGGAGTCGGTGCCCTACGTGCAAGTCAACGGAGTCCACAACGACACCACGGAGAGCTTGGTGGAGCATGACATGTTTCACTTCGTCTGCAAACTTCTGCAACCACAGCCTCCCCGTGTGTGCAGCAAGAAACGCAATAGTGTCCGATGCTTCCCAAACTAGTCAGTTCATTCGACTCACAGTTGAGTTCTATTTAGGAACAATTCACCATCCTTTCGATGCAGATCCCTGCTATATATCTTGCGAAATTATAATCTCAAAGCAAAACATGCGTTTCTCAACTCTATTGTAGTTTTAAGTGGTAGGACTTCCTTATGACTTCAGAGAACAAATGTTTAACAAAATGTATCTTGCGATATAAATGCTTCTGCTCCACCACTCTTTTTCTGTGATTCATAATTGTCATGCGGTTGAACAATTCCCTCTTGTGCTTTGCTGTTATTAGTGACCAGATGAAGCAAGGTCCGTGCCACGAACCAACAGGCAAGATGAAGCCACGTACTTGCTCATTCGTGCAAAGCTAGCGATCTTATTATTCTCACGCTGATCTACAGAACTCTAGTCAGGGCACCTTTTGAAGCGTTTTGCTTCATGATGCGTTCTATCATAAGACACTTCAAAATACCTCGGTTTCTTTTGTCTCTACCTGGAAGTCCGAGATATAATTTTTAACCTAATCTACCTGCACTGAAAGTATACCAATTTTAATATTTGCCTAAGGTGTAAAGATCACAAGTACACTCTGCGGGGAAGATTTGTTAATCTTTCTCTTAAGTCCATCGTGTACTCGACTTCAATGGTGACAACCACGCACCAGCTGGTGTTCTGGGCTAGCCCGTTGTACGGAACTGCTGCTGCTGGCTTTGTTTACAGCAACGACGGTTTCCGCTGACCTCTTATACCCTTGTTAAACGGTCGGCGTTAACCGAGATTGAGATAACCAGTGTTTGCTAAACGTGGTTGCTGCTGTTTACAGGGCAGAATCAACCATGGTTGGTGCAAATCATGCTTGGCAAGCTCGTTTTCTCCTCTCAAACCAGATGTAACCGTGAAAATTGCGGTGTCTGTGCCACAAACGTGAAGCATCCATGGATCGAGTGGAAGAATTTTCTGGTCACATGATTCGAGCATGGCTCTTCCCACCGCCTATAAGAAGAGAAGCTGCAGGCATTATGTGCGTGCATGCAGAACGCAGACAGTCACTGGGCGATAGCTGCGGAGCTTAATTCTAGCCTGGAGAACATGCACAAAAATATCGCTGAGTAAAATTATTATCCCTTATGCATGTAACAACGCTATTTTTGTCTGCGAGCCTGCAGTCGGGAGGCTGCGTGGCGGCAAGCATGTTCATATTTGGCGTCCGCTATACTGTCGCTGCAGCGCTACATAGTGCGCGTTTTATGCCTAGGTTTCCTGCAGTATTGCAAAGAAGATAGTACCGAGGCCACAGTTAAAAAGAGGAATTTCTTATTTGTTTTTCATTTCACCCGGAACGTTGGCCCTGTTCACGCCTACGGCATTTATGATGGGTTTCTTGCATTAGTAGCATTCTATCAAGCGCCGCGTTTGCGTTGTAAACAGGGCGTGTATTTATGTACCCATTATATCCACTTCCTGATTTTCCGCAATGAAAACCCGCGTTTTAAATTTTAAGATACTCGTTAGAGATCCCTATTGTAGCTTTTTTTTTTCCTTGGAATATCACTCGCATGGCGCGTGCCAGCTGTGGTTGTGCTGGAATGATTTGAGTCTACTAAGAAAATATCCTCGCCAACTCAAGGATCTCCACTGAAATGGCGATGCTTATTGCTTGCTTACATCTGCAGTATGATAGATGTTTCATTTCATTCAAGAAAGTTCAACGTAACGACATCATGCGTTCTTGTTGATATAGCTGGTCATTCTGCTGAAACCTGCACAAACTTTTTGGGTCACTGTCATTGAACGACGACTTCTCGATGGAAAAAAATGGAGCGGTAAGATCCGATGTATTACGCTGCCACAAAAACCAGCCGTTAAATAGCAATTATTACGCCCAATGTTTAACTAACATAGATTAGAAATTTAGATATTGGTTTTAAAAGTAAGTTCAAAAAATAATCCAATAATTTCCCTCCCATAGCTCAAATCGCAGTCAATATTCTAGCTTCGAGTTCTTCCTTCAGCCTCCACAATCCGGCTCCACACGCAAGCGCAAATTAAGACAAGATTCAAGTATTCTGCGCACTTCCTTGGAGGAATCTTGGTAAGATGCTGAACGTAAGCTGAGAATTCCTCCCGAATGTGCTCCTATCAGCACCCATTCTCCTGGTAACTTTTCTCGTTGATGCGATATGGAACTACTTGATCTAAATAATTCGAGTTCCTTACTACCTTCTCTACCTTGCTGTCATAAGAGGTTTTTTCCGGACTGTCTAATTTGCTGAAAAAATAATTTCAAAACAAAAGAGCAGCGAAGAAGATTTGCATTTCATTAAACTTTGATTCAAGCTGTACTGTTTTACCTGTTGATATCTTCAATCTTGCATTGAAATTTATCCTTTAGGTTATCCAGGTAGGCTTATCTTTTAAGGTATCCGGAAGGCCATGTCATCAACAAAACGTAATTAACTGAACTGCTTCTCATTAGCTCTTCTATCTCTACTTCTCTCCAATCCAACCACTTAAGGCTTCTTGTAGATATGTACCGAAACACACGCCTGATACATCATGTCTTCGCATCTGAAAGTGTTGCTTTGTATTTTTTCAGTTTTGCTGTCGAGTTCTATGATTGCTGTGCAGATCTGGTGGTTGTTTGTTGGGGTTGTGCTGCCATGTGTGTCACATGAGTAGGGTGATGACAACGAAACATCGCGGGTTGACGGGGGCGGATTTTACGACGTCGCGAAAGCAATGGGCATACACTCATCAGTGTATCTATATGGCCTTCATGACATCGCAGAAACCCCCACCCCACTCCGTCAACCCACGATGTCGCATTGTTAGCACCCTACTCAAGTGACGCACACGGTGGCGCACCTGCGATGACCCATTGTACGTATATTGTGACTCTTGTGACCCATTGTGACTCATAAGGCGTGACACCATTTGCTTGAGCAGTGGATCTAGGCCGAAAGGAAGTTTAAAAAGCCCGTCTCCTACTCCCGCATAGTCAACTCTGAATAAGTTTCCGAGTTGGCAGCCAAACGCCGGTTCTCTCGTGAGCCTTTGGTTGGAGTGTCCTTTTTTCTCTCTCCTTCCGTAACGATCCTTCCGGCGTTTTCATGCCTCCATTTGCGCCCATCCCCTATAACAGGTTTATTCCTTCCTACTGCTAGTCGTAACTGAGCCTCAAGACTAGGCGCTTTCTGAATTCCCAGCCACGTGCAGGGGCATTCATTCGGCTCTTCATTGCTTGCCACACGAGTAGAACGGCAGTCCTTGCTTCGTTGTCACTTTAGTTTGGTTGATTAGTTTGGTTTATTGGGGTTTAACACCCCAAAGCGACTCAGGCTATGAGGAACGCCGTAGTGAAGGCCTCCGGAAATTTCGATCACCTTGAGTTCTTTAACGTGCACTGACGTCGCACAGTACACAGGCGTCTAGAATTTCGCCTCCAAAGAAATTCGACCGCTGCGGCCAGGATCGCACGCGCGTCTTTAAAGGGCAACTGCAGCACTTTTTTGAGAATTTCGCGATAGTCAAAGATTCAAATCAAATTCATATCAGGCTGTAGGTAAAGCATGCGAAGTGTTTTTGCACTAGCATTTAAAATAGTGTCGGAATAGAAGATTAAATTTTGCGCTTCTCCTTAATGCCCCGAAGGAGTCGAGGAAAACTCAGCGTGACGTCATGGAAGGTATGATTGCAAATTACCGCTGTCGTCAGCCACACCCCGCCCTGGCGCGTTAGACGCTGCCAAACAACTGTCGGCAGGGTTCGCCTTCGGTGGCGTTAGTTTTTTTCCTTCAGAGCAGACGTTTATGTGTTGGAAATGTACCGATACCTTCGATGACGTCATTATGCGCCCCTCACTTGGTGTTGTGCGCTGCGGAGAAGCTTGAAGGTCGTCGGGATTTTGATCAGCAATTACTTTACTATTTCAAGTGCTAGCCCAATAAGACTTCGCATGCTTGACCTGCAAGTTTCGCACATTCGACCCTATTAAGCTCGTTGATTTCTAAAACCTATGCAGCTTCCCTTTAAGGACAGCAGCCGAGTGCCACAACCACTGAGCCACTATGGCGACGATTGTGTGACGCCATTAATGAGAATCGTTCCGCGTAGGTGAACAACGGGGTCTCCGAGGTTGACAGTCTGTGTTAATCTGCATCGCGAAGCTAGTATCATTGTCGCAGATGTAAGGTGCAGCCTGCTGCTATCTCTGCTTCTCAAAACTTTTAGAGTTTCACTGTTTTTTTCAACGGGGTATGCGGCAGCTGAAATTGTCAATTCGGTCAAATATTCTGTATCGGATTTTTTTTGGTTTATGGGGTTTAACGTCCCAAAGCGACTAAGGCTATGAGAGATGGATTTTTTTTTTTTTTCATCCCCCCGCCTACTTAGTCTCGTGATGAAATAGCATGGTAAGGTGCGCTCTATTAATGTAGAAAATATGCTTTTTTATGTCCGGTCTCGGAAAGTTTTCCACAAATCGTGATTCTAACGGCCCCGGCAAATCGCGGACTCCGTGACTTCCTTACAAGGGAGTACCGCTGTCTCGGTATCAGTGTAAAGAGGAGAGACGAGAGCCTCCTATGCACGCAGAGCAACCTTCCTCGAAGCAAAAATACAAGCGAAGGAGACAATCAAAAACCGGCTAAAGTAGCACTGCGGTTGGCTGCATCAGTCCCCAGGTTCCCGAGTGATGGGCTCGTTTTTCTGGTCCAGGTTTCAGCGTGTGCTACAGGAAAGCATGACAAGATAATATCTTGAAACAGTTCTTTTCGCTTAGCGGGTTCCCGGCGCGCTTATTAGTTGCTTCGTAGCAGCGATCTGCAACGCAGTAGCGCAGCGCATCGCAGCAGCCGTGACTTTTCTTGATGCGCTGTGCCACACATC